>NC_043970.1:48608749-48908749 GCF_902148855.1 Sphaeramia orbicularis | reverse complement strand
TCCAGGGTGTACCCCACCTTCACCTCGTGGTAGGCAGGATGGGTCATGGCATCACCACCACCCTCTAGAGCACAGGTGCCAAACATGCGGCCCGGGGCCAAATCCAGCCCGCCAAAGGGTCCAATCCAGCCCGCGGGATGAATTTGTGAAATGCAAATATTACACTGAAGATATTAACAATCAGTGGTGTCAAAATCATTTTAATTCAGGTTCCACATATAGAAGCATACAGTCCGATTACAGTTAGATTTCAAATGGGTCAGACCGGTAAAATATTGTCATGATAACCTATAAATAATGACAACCCCAAATTTTCTCTGCTTTTTGGTGTAAAAAAGTAAAATTTCATGAAAATGTTTATATTAACAAACTATACAGGGTGGGGAAGCAAAATGTACAATATTTTGAGGCAGGGATTGAAAGACAGTGTATGACCAATTAGTTTATTGAAAGTCATGAGAATTTATTTGCCACAAGAAAATTGACATAATAGAAAATGTTTTTATTCTATGTGTCCTCCTTCTTTCTCAATAACTGCCTTCACACGCTTCCTGAAACTTGCGCAAGTGTTCCTCAAATATTCGGGTGACAACTTCTCCCATTCTTCTTTAATAGTATCTTCCAGACTTTGTCGTAATAGTTTTGCTCATAGTCACTCTCTTCTTTCCATTATAAACAGTCTTTATGGACACTCCAACTATTTTTGAAATCTCCTTTGGTGTGACGAGTGCATTCAGCAAATCACACTCTTTGACATTCGCTTTCCTGATTACTCATATGGGCAAAAGTTTGTGAAAAGGTATGGATAATAGTGTTAGATATGATTATGACATCAATATATGTTTGGTTTCAAAACAATTGACGTAGTGCCTGCTGAGAAAAAACAACTAAATGTTCATTGTAAATTTTGCTTCCCCACCCTGTACTTTTACAAAAAATGTGAATAACCTGAACAAATGGAAATGTCTTTAGTAACAGGCAGAATATTGATAAAATTGCATTTACTTTTCTAAATGTTTTATGCGATTGTAACACACATGTGCAAATGATAAACTGATAAACCGAGGAAGAATATTGTTAAAATTACACTTGTTTTTCTTAAGACAATTCAAGTTGTTTGTGTTATTCAGATTTTTAAGGAAACATTTTAGATGTAAACCTGGTCATAATATAATTTTACTTTTTTCACTGTTATTATTTTACTGGTTCGGCCCACTTGAGATCAAATTAAGCTGAATGTGGCCCCTGAACAAAAATGAGTTCGACACCCCTGCTCTAGAGGACTGAGTGGTTTGGAAAATGAATGAATGAGTGCGTACAGGACACTAGTAATCAAATTTAATGATTCCACCTTTTGTTATCATTCTTGACCCTGCAGGCTGATTTAGGAATATTTGTGCTGTAGAGCTCAAATGGGTGAAAACAATTAAAACAACTGGTTCTTTTTCCTGGAAATAGAGGATTTCTTATTCAATAAAACATCACTGAACAGGTGACCATACACACATATTTTGGGACTGTCCGAGCTTGTTTATATACTGGAAAAATATCAAAGAAGAAATTGAAAGAATTGTAAAAAGAGAAGTCCCTTCAAATGTTTTGTTCTATTTACTTGGAGTCATACCGATCAATGATTTTAATGCAGAGCAGAGATATATTTTACATATTTTACTATTGATTGCTAAAAAAATAGTAACAGTAAATTGGAAGTGTGTCAAATCACCAACGGTAATAGAATGGAAACAAAGACTGAAACAAGTGTACACTATGGAAAGAATGACCACATCATTACAAATGAAAATGGATCTTTTTAAGCGGAGATGGCACATGGTCGAAGACTATTTGTATAATTAAACTTTTTGGGTTGTTAACGAAAATTGCTCTTATAAGCCCTGACATGAGGTGTTTTGTATTTATATAGATGTGTGCATATGTATACAAATATATGAATATTTTGATATTTGGCAATGTATCTATAGATGTAGTGTAGTGTCTGCAACAATAATACTACTATGTGGTGTAAATTTTTTTTTTTTTTTAATGTGTGTCTTATCCCAGATGTTTTGTTTTGTGTTGTGCAAAAATCTAAATAAAAAGTTCAAAAAAAAAAAAAAAAACATCACCAAAGTCTGATATCTACTTTTTACAGTGGTCTCACATCCAGATCCATCTCCACACTGAACTTCACATGTGAAATGTGTGTCATATCTGAAGAAACTTCCTTGAGGCATTTCTGAGAAATCACATCTATAAAATTGGACAAACATGAGGTAACTGTAACCTTGAACTTTGCCTTTACCTCAGGGGCTGCTGTGGACTGAAGAGAGGAGCACTGGTGGCATACAGAATATGACAGACTGTAGTTTGTGTCCTTGTTCATTCAAGAAAACTGTGTTTATACATGGTATCATTAACACATACTTAAGTGGAAACACCATTCATCATTCATTCAAAAATAAAGTGTACTACTTGAATTGGTCCCAAGGTGAGCATGAACCTGTGGTCTTGTACCAAGAATACCCATAAGATGATTCTTTCCTGCAAATATACTCAGTCCAATGAAAACACAACACTTGAATGTGTTTTATTGTTCCTGAGCTGCATCAATATGTTTAAATTTCACCTGTATAAGATAATCCCAGACAATTTCTTAACAACCTGAGACGGGTTGAGCTATTGTCACGCTTGAATGAACTTGTCTGCATTCATAAGACTTGTTTTTGTCATCGCTCAGCAATGAACTGCTCAACCTAAGGGATTGTGGTCAGTTAAGGAGTGCTCATGTTCTGTATATAAAGGCAAGCTGAAAAGCACCAAAATCATTTGCAATAACTCAGCGATGCCTAGACTGACACGTGACCAAAGATGCCATGCTATGGGGCTCCTGGAGGCCGGAATCTCTGCTTGGCAGGTGGGGCGCCGTTTTGGATGCAATGTGTCCACCATAGTCAGGATGCAACAGAGGCATGAAGAAACTGGCTCAACTGCAGGGACCAGCTTGGGCGCCGTGTTGCCAATAGGACTCCTGCTCCACAGAACAGACAGGAACTGGTTACAGCTCTGGAGGAAGAGTGGGTCAGTATACCCCAGGACAACATCAGAAGGCTTGTGAGGTCCATGAGGAGGCGTATTACAGCCTGTATGAATGCAAACGGAGGTCGTATTCCATATTGAATTCTAGAACTGAATTTTGTGACTTTTGGTTTTGGGGGTCCTTGAGTTTCTTTTTTTATCCTTATTTTTTGTCAACCAATTTGGATGTGATTTTTTTTATTTTTACCTCCGCCAAGGAGGTTATGTTTTTGCCAGGGTTTGTTTGTCTGTCCGTTAGTGTGCAACATAACTCAAAAAGTTATGGACAGATTTTGATGACATTTTCAGGGTTTGTTGGAAATGGGATAAGGAAGAAATGATTAAATTTTGGTGGTGATCGGGGGTGGGGGGGCCCACAGGGGGGGGGGGGGGGGGGCGCAGACCAGAAAATTTCATCAAAATCTGTCCATAACTTTTTGAGTTATGTTGCACACTAACAGACAGACAAACAGACAGACAGACAAACCCTGGCAAAAACATAACCTCCTTGGTGTGGGGGGGGCCCACGGGGGGGGCCACTGATCAGCCTTGGCGGAGGTCTGCGCTCTCCGAGTGCTTCTAGTTACTGTATAGAAATGGCCTATGATTAATTCCAAAGAGTTTATGGAATAAAAATCCTCATCGATTTAAAAAAATATAAGAATCTTCAAGTGTTGCGTTTTCATTGGCACTGAGTATACATTTCAGTCAGGAGAGACTTAAACTACAGCATATTACAAAAAGATGCAACCACATGCATTAACAAAGTACAAATATAATGAAACATGGGAAAATCTGTTGCGTGTGTTTGAAGTTGGTTTAGAACAGCAATAACAAATGAAAAAGTAAGCAGAGTTTACTGATACCCCTGCCCATGTGCACAACACTTTGCCCCTCCTGCTCATTTATGCCCTGCCAACCCAGGGATTAATTTTGATTCTTAACTTTCAATCTTTTCAAAAACATTTCAAAAATATGTAAAAAAAAAAAAAAAAAAAAAAGAAAGAGAAAGGCACATGTAAAGAACATATGTGTCAAATTTGAAAATAATTAGGTAAATAGTGTCCAAGAAATCAGTTGGACAAACTTTCTAAGTTGAAATAAAAACAAAATACAATTTAAAAATCCAAAACTTGAAATTCAGCCATCAAACTATGCACTGCACTCCTGCTGGTGGTTAAGAATATGTGTGTCAATTTGGAAAATAATCAAGTGAATAGTGTCCAAGAAATTGGTTGGACAACCTTTCTCAGTTGAAATTCTCAAAAATTTTAAAGAATAAAATAAAATACAGTTTAAATTCAGATATCAAACTATGCACTGCACTGCTCCTGCTGGTGAAGACCATGTGTCAAATCAGGAGGTTCATGTGTGTCCAAGCTTCAGGTGAACAGTCTTCAAGAAATGGGTTGGGCAAAAAGTTTGGACGGACTGAAGGGCGGACAGAACCAAGGTTATAATAGTTTTGGATTTTTCATTATAGTTTTTTTTTTAGTTTTTACTTTTTTTCTCTAATTCAGTTAGTTTTAATTAGTTTTCAGAGCATGTTTGCTAGTTTTTATTAGTTTTCCTTATTTTCTAAATGCTTACTTTTAGTTTAATTTTATTCATATCTTTTATCTTCATCGTCAAATTCAAATAAATCCCAGACAGGACTCTACTGCTTTGTCCCAACTTTAGTCTCCATTTTTCCAGGTAGAGTGAGGACCAGAAGACGACTGGAAACCACAAGTGACGACTTCACTCCCTCTCTTCAAATCCAGACTCAAAACGCATCTGTTTAGGACCTCTTTCTCTTTGTGAACACAATTGCATTGTCCTATTTTTTAACCTGCCTTTTATTTTTTACTCTGCTTTATTGCTTGTTTTATACTCTGTTTTACTGTACGATGTCCTTGAGTGCCAAGAAAGGCACCTATAAATAAAATGTATTGTTATTATTATTATTATTATTATTATTATTATTATTATTATTATTATTTTTTTTTTTTTTTTATTATTATTATTATTAAGGGATGGACTGTTAAATATCATATGGTGCCAGCAGCTAAAATTGCTTGAGGGAAATAAATCGATTTCATATCAATCCGACATTGACAAAGATGAAAACTCAGGGAATTTTATCCATAATTTTTATACATTTTATATACGTTTTAGTTAGTTTTGTAAGCATACATTACAGTTACAGTTAGCTATCGTTTTTTTTCTTTTAACCCTTTCACGCACAAATTATGAGAACCTTAATCAAGATTTTTTCCGAGTGTTTTCATTTCTCCTTAATCATGAAAAAAACAATATGATTGAAAATTTCTTATGAAAAAAAAAAAAAGTTAAAAAATACATTTGAATACAAAAAAGTAATAATAATAATAAAAAAAATTCTCATGAACCTATTTTTCATGAAGTTGCAAAAATGTTCACTCAACTGGACACTATGCGTTTAATTTTTGAAGTGAAGAAACATGTATTTACTGAAAACTATAACTATTACACACAGGGGAGATCTACACAATGTTACCAATTGATGTCAGAAAAGATATGTAATGTGTTAAAACTTTAATAAAGATATGTGCAAAAAAAACAAAACAACAAAATTCATCAATATACAAGAGAACAGCTGAAGAATAGCTGTCCACTGTAGTGACCACTATGCATGAAAGGGTTAATTATAGTTTTTATTTATTTCAGTTAACGAAAATGTTTTTACAAATCTAGTTTTTGTCATTTCGTTAGTTTTCGTTGACGATAATAACCTTGGACAGAACTCCTGGTATACCTCTATACCTCTCTGGGGTGGATGGGGTAGGTTAAAAACAGACTTGTCAGGGTAAATTTGAACACTTCTGCTTTTCATGGCTGAATTTTACCCACAGAGTTTCCTCGGAAAACATTTCACCAGCAACAGCATCTTCATTTTACTCGAATAAATGTTTCACTCCATGTTCACAACAAAACTTTGCTTTCTCCTCCTCACAGCTGCACTGTCTCCACCGCCCAGTGCACGTCAGCCTCTATCCATCCTTTACTTTCTCTTCATGGTATGATGCCGAGCCTCCACCGTCCCACCAGCATGCCAAACATTTCCCATCATTCATCCTCTTCAGCAGACTGTTTGAACTCCCCAACTGTAGGGGCCGGCTGTTTGTAGAGTCTGAAGTTTGAACTCTGTCTCCAGGATTTTCTGAAAGCCTTTTAGTCATTCTTATCTCAGAAATAAAACCTCAGCTCTGCCATGAGCAGTGCTTTCTTTGCTCGTGGAATTTATAGATCCCCAAGTTATGGTGAAGGTTGCCAATGGCTAACTGCCAGGACAAAAATCTACTATAATCTCCAACAGACATGTACAGTGAAAAATATAAACACTTTTGTTGTTGTTCCAGTTTCTGATGGGTTGAAATCAAATATCTTTTTTCTATTCATACACTGGACCTGTTCTCCAAAAAATAATTTTCAAAAATTTGTTTTCATCTTTGTCACCCAGTTATTGTGTTCAGCTGACATATGTGGCATATCAGGATACTAATAACACTGGTCAACAACAAATTTATTAAGTTTTTTGAGCTGATTTAGGATCATTTTGGTGTGCTGAATCCAAAAATCACATTCATTTTGCTCAATCAGGTCAACTTTCTGAACTATGCTACATATTGGCTCTTTAACATTTTTGCTTACATTTATGGGCATTTTCACATCATATGATACAAAATTCTTTCATATTTATTGCAATAAATGAGTTCTGAAGATTTTACTTTTGCCAATTTATGATTGTTTTTTTTTTTTTAATATTACAGGTGAATGAAATGGCTTCGACTAAAAGATCTTGCAAAAATAAGCCTGACGTATTCTGCTACATCTGCGGTGAATACACCATTGTACCTAACAGGAATCAAGTCACAAGTTTCATAAAGTGTGCTTACCAATCTTATTTTGGTATTAATTATTATATTTTGTGAGAAGATCAAATTTTTCAAAATCAAATTAGCAAAAAAACCTGACCTGATTGAGAAAAACAGATGTCATTTTTGGATTTAGCGGTGCAAAATGGTCCTAATTCAGTTGAAAAAAACCTAGACAACTTGCAAAAAACATTTTTTATTAACCCAGTGAATTAGCTAGCACCAGGTGTAGATAAGGTTGGTCTTAATAAAATGCCACTATCAAAACTTGGAAAATCAAAGAAAACTGTTGAGGTTATATTTTTGTTTGGTGCATAGAAGTGCAAATACCTTTTACATTTATAACTCATTTTGGTGTTCCTCAAGGACTCACTCGTGGCCTACTATTGTTTTAAGTACAGTCGCGGGAAAAAAAAACATTAGACCATCCATTGTTTTCTTTAATTTCTTGGTCATTTTAATTCCTGGTACAACTAAAAGTACATTTGTTTGGATAATAACAAAAATAGCTCATTAGAGTTTAATTTAAGAGCAGATATCTATCCATTTTCCATGTTTTTTTTTTTTTATAACAACCAAAATCATTAAAGTTCTTACATCAATATCTATGGCATTGTACTGCAAAAAACAGTGCTTTTAGGCATTTCATGTTGTCTTTTCTGTCTGTTTTAGTCACATGATACACACAAGAGTTAGTACTTGATTACATAACCATTGTTTTTGATGACTTTTGAGGGTTTAATAATTCTTTCCGTGACTGTATATGTGCTTGTTACAGTCAGTCGTTATTAGCACTAGAAAGACTCATTGATTTTTTTGTCATTTGATGCATAGTGCATCTTTATTGTGCATGTAAGGGATCTTTATTAACATCAATCTCAACAGTATGTTAATGAATAAAGGAAATGAGTACAAGAAAAGAATTAACATTTGGTATATTTCCTTTGTCCTTTTAACAGTACGAGGTTACCAACTGTTTTTCTGAGGAATTACATTCAAATACAGCTAAACTATAACTGCAAATATATTCAGGTATAAATGTGAAGACACCCACAGTATAAGGCAGTACATTTTGTTTTCTACCAACTTTGTAACATCATTATTAAACTGATTGTGTTTTTAGGTACCGGCAGCATCTCACTAGGTTCACAGAACGACACATGCTTGGTTGGAAAGACATAACATAGTAATTTTTCTAGTTTTTCCACTGGCAGCATTTGGTTTGAGTTAGTAAAAAGTATTCCAGGGTTTAGTTTGATGTAAAAAAGTCTGTATAGATGACCCTCACCAAACCCATTTTATTGTCTATATATTATATATTGTCAATATACTTAATGTAATAAAGACAGCATTTTTATGACAAATGAATGCCAAGATCTGAACTGTCTAAAATGTACCTTTTTACAGTATTAGATCCATGTCACGCACAAAAATAATTTTTGCTTAACCCTGTAAAGCCTGAACCATTAAATCATTGACAGAAAATTCCAGTTCTTTGAAAGTGGAGCCTTCATTGGTCCTCCTTAATAAAAAAAAAAAAACATTTTTCCAAATATCAATTTCCATGTATGAGTTTCCATTTTGTGTCATATGTGAGTCTCAATGCTCAAATATTATTATTTTTGAACAAACAAAAACATAATATAACACAAACATGTCAAACAAATTGGTAATTCCTTTTCAAAATTGGCAAAGTTCTTCCTCCTTTCTCATTAACCCTTTCACGCATAGTGGTCACTACAGTGGACAGCTGTTCAAAGGTGTTCTCTTGTATAATCATTGATTTTGTTGTTTTAGTTCCATATCATCTAACACAGTGAATGCTTATGCATCATCCCATACACTGACATTCATACCATTACTGTAACTTTGTGGTTCTAGATAATCCTGATCTACAGCAACATGTTTGAGTGTAAAAAAAAAAAGCAAATTGTTGTCAACATGTAATTAACAGGTTTTTTTTTTTTTTTTGCTTTTTTTTTTTTGCTTTTTTAAACAAAAAGGGTTTTTTTGTTTGTTGTTTTGCATATTATTTCAATGAAGTGAGTACTAGTACTAGTATTAGAGTATGTTAAAATGTGAGAGAACATCAAAATAGCAGCATTGAAATGTTTTTATTTAATCATTTTCACACAGTATATCAGTAAATGCATGTTTCTGTGCCTTTAAAATTAAACACATGGTGTCCAGCTGAGTGGACATTTTTGTAACTCCATGACAAATAGGTTGATAAAAAAAAATTTAATCACATTGTTGTTTTTTTCATGCCTAAAGAGGAATGAAAACACTCAGGAAAATTGTTTTTATTAAGGTTCTCAATTCATGCATGAAAGGGTAAAAGGCAGACTTGTAGTGTCACTGGAAAGGCCTCGGTAGAATGAATTCCTCCCCCTGGTAGACTATCCGTGTATTGCATGTATCTAATTGTATACATTAGGTTTTTCAAGTAAAAAAAAATAATCACACTGATCATTTAGAGGACTTCAAAACTCATGTATCAAATATGATACATTTGGCGTTATAGGGTTAAACACACTGACCTAAGCTTCTCTTCCTCTGCCTGAAATCATCTTTTCGCTGCTCATGTTCATATTTTACATCTCTGTAGACGTGGACATTTTGCTAGGAAATGATATATCAGATTTGGCATTCTGTGAATGTCAAAAAAGTAATATGTTTGATTAAGAAGTATTGATGTGACATTCTGTGTTCATTGTTAAAGTCTGTAGTCATTCAGTTTAGGATAGTGTTGATAGAAGAGGTTGTGACCCTTACGTGAGTCTTGGTAAGACCAATATGATGCTTGAAAAATGTGTCTGTAACACATATACAAGGCTGTTCTGACAGAGACACACTGCATTCATTTATTTTATGCTCCATCCTGAAGGGGCTCTGCAGGGCCAAGAACCAATTAACCCATCTGTACCACTGAGGCTATGACTGGTGTGACAAGCTCTGCGGTGCCAGACTGCATAATAGTCCTGAGCTCAAGGTGCATGGGGAGCGGGTCCCTGTAGTGGAGCTGGCTGGAACAAACCAAGCCACTCAGGACATGGAGGACAGACTGCGAGGACAGTGTAATGACAGGTGAAGACGGAGGCTTTGTGGGGAGTCCCACAGGTCCTCGGTGCTTTCTGGATCGAGTTTGCTCTTTGACTCGACAAATGTAGTGTCTATAAAAAGACCTTAAAAAAAAAAAAAAAAAGATAAAACCTACTCTCGTGAATGTTATCAGCTATGAATGTAAAATTCAGAAAACAGTTAAGTAAAAGAAATTAAGATGATGTATGTGATAATTAGATTGGAAAACAGTAGTGGTTCCCAACCTTTTTTGGCTCATGACCCCATTTTAACCCTTTCATGCATACTGGTCACTCCAGTGGACAGCTATTCTACAGCTGTTCTCTTGTATTTTCATGGATTTTTTTTTGTTTTACACATATCTTTATTAAAGTTTTAAGACACTACATATCTTTTCTGACATGAATTGGTAATATTATGTAGATCTCTCTTGAGCATAAACCCCCAGAATCATAAGCCCTCCCCATAGTTTTCACACATTTTATCAGTAAATACATGTTTTTGTGCATAAAAAATTAAACACATGGTGTCCAGTTGAGTGGACATTTTTGCAACTTCATGAAAAATAGGTTCATAAGACTTTTTTTTTTTTTCATTATTGTTTTTATGTTTTGTTTCTTTTTTGATTATTTTTATTTTACTTATTTATTTTTATTTATTTTTCAGAAGAAAATTCAATTGCATTGTTTTCTTTCCATGCCTAAAGAGGAATAAAAACACAGGAAAAAATTTTGATTAAGGTTCTCATAATTCGTCCATGAAAGGGTTAACATCACAAATATCTGGCGACCCCAGACATTCAAACTGGAGAAATTTGTTTTGCTAAAATTAATTTGTTTTTGATCATGTCATAGTTTGCTATACTATGTTGCAAACAAACAGTAATTTTAGACCCCATTTAGTCTATATAATGTATACTATTATGGACGGAGGCAGAAAAGCCAGGTGTAGATTACTGCACAAAGAGAGAATTTTATTTTCCTTAGGATATGTACAGTCAGTCCAGCTTGGATTTACAAGGCTGACAATTAATACTGAACAAACAAGAACTCAAAGTATGAATTATGAAAGAGCTGCAGCATCTGAAACCGACCACAATGAACATTTGACAGATAAACAGAACCACAGCGCTGCAGTTTCAGCTTGTCATGTCTTTTATGGATTGTGATTGTCTCTCTTAACTCACTATGTATTTTTTTATTTATACATTTTGTTATTTTTTTAACTCGAAATTTCAGGCAACCCCATTTGAATTCCAGGCGACCCCACATGGGGTCCCGACCCCAAGGTTGAAAAACACTGACAGAGTATTGGTTGATTTTAAGTAACTGCACCACTAAACCTGCCTTCACATGCTATGGGAATTATGATAAACTAGTGCGTTGACCTGTGGGGGACTGTAAGATTTGTTGGTCTTCTTACTTTAACCAGGAAAGCCCCAGCGCCCAAGTCAAACAAAAGCCATTAGGAGTTGAAAAAATACTTAACTTTTATTTTACACACACCAACAAAAAAAAAAACAAAAAAAAACACAGCAGACAGGCAGCATCTCCCTCCTTCAGAGACATTAGGAAAAAAATTAACATTTACAAGTCTGTAGACCCCCCCCCCCCAAATAGGCCTGGCCCACTCCACCACCCTCTCATCCACAGGTGAATCCAGTACGGACTCTTTTACAAGCCTGAAAAAAAAAATATCCACCTCACTTAACCACATCTACAAACAAACCTAAATATCAACTTTAGTATTTAATTTAATGTATTATCTCTTAAAAAAATGCACCCCTTGTGATAACTTTAATCCTGTCCTTTCCTGCTACACCTCCCCTCCCTCTGGGCTCCATGGTCTGGCCTGATCAGGCCGATCGTCTGCACCTGGTGAGACTCTGGTGGCTGAATGATCTGGCCTGATCAGGCAGATCTTTTACACCTGCTTGCACTCACATGGGCGCGCTTCCAAGTGAGTGCCCCACCTGCTGACCTCAAAAGGAGAGAGAAAACAAAATGAGAAAACTTTAAGTGAAGACAAACTAAATACAGTCTACTCTTGTTAAACCGCCTGCCGTTATACCGCCATTTTCGCTCACCGCCGACCAAAACCATTGCACAAAAATCCCCAATGCATTATTCCATTAGCTACCGCCATTTCCGCCTATCGCCATCCGCCAGCCCAGTTCCATGCACAAACACCACTTATACCATTGATTTCCCGACCGTTATACCGCCAGCGTGATTGCCATCGAGTACACATACATTTTAACAATGCACTGAAACAAACGCGCCAGACGCTGATCGTGACAAGCTACGAGTAGGTCTACGGAACGGCCACCGTTCATTTATCGCAGAACACTCAGTAGGTCAGGATGTCGGGAAGAGGACGTGGGATTAAGCCAAAGCCTCAAGATGATGGGGTGTCATTTCCCGACACGGTATAATAATGCTTCAAATGTTTCCCCACTTTAAATGATCCCTTACAACATAACAGAATCAAGATTTATTTAGAAACACAATTAGAACGGGTTAACGGAGGCAGCATAGACATCATATAGTAAAGACATGCACATTATGGACGCAACCCGTTGTAACGCCATTTTCGCTATACCGCCAATTTGGCCGTGAACGGAAGTTGGTGGTATAACGAGAGTAGACTGTAGGTACCATATTAGATGTCAACACAAAAAGTGGTCATTGTTAACTCAGGTTAATAAAATTAAAGGATTAAATACAAATACTGAATAATTAAACTAAATAGGTGCAAGGATAAATACAAATACTAAATGATTAAACGAAATGGGTGTGAGGTGGATGGGATACACCTGGTTAGTGAGGGGGGGTCACTACAGCTCCCTCACAGGGACTGTCGTGTAAAATTTACGACCGTAAGTGGGAGAAATCTCTGGTCTCTTTGACAGTATTCCCCAGTTGTATTTATGTCTGTACTCCCATCTATGTAGTGGAACTTTGTTGAGTAACAGTCACACAGAGCCAAAGACAAACTCAGAGATTGAGCAGAATTCGAGCCGCATGAAGTGTTTATTCATACACAAAATAAACACTGAGTTGACATCTGCAGAAACAACTGACTTTTTCGCTCTGGGAGACCAATTTTATACCATCAAAAGTAGGTTGGGTTTAGCTACAAACCATACCCATTTTTATCATATTTTGAACATTAATCTTGTCACGTCGGAAACCCCCCTCTCAGCTTGTCCCCGATAGGGTGAGGTTTCTTTGGTGTCGGTCAGGATTGGTCAAACACATAAATATGTAACTTTTTCCCGGAAAATATAAGGTACTTCCCAGAATGTTCAAAAATTTCTACTCACATGTACTTCTTTTGCACACCACGTTTTCCGGAACTTTCCATGAGCTCACATGTTCATTCTGCCCACCCCATTTTGTAACTTTGCATGAATTCATGTGTTCCTTCAATGGCTGCACGTTTTCGTTCTTTTTGTGGGTCTCCTAGGAAAAAAGTCAACCACTCTGTTACAACCGTCACATTGTACTGAAATTTAACTTATGGCATGCAAATTAATACTTTTGATTATGAAATTAATTCTTTGATTATAAAATGAATACTTTGATTAACATACTGTTTTTTTGACACCACAGGACCACAAGTCATTAATACTGATATCTACGGACTGAAGTTAGTAAATGCGCCATTCCTGTTTTTAACTTCATTTCCCATCGTGCAGCGTGGTACTGAGCTTCCGATCAACCGAGCAACATGATTGTAAGGCTGTTATTTTCCAAAATGACTAATATCTCTCAAATTATTAGTCCCATCAACTTGCCGAGATATTTAATGTGGAGATGGGACTATTTATCAACTGTAGGAACCAAATTGACCAGTTAATGTCTCAATTTCTCAGAACTGTGCACACACACACACACACACACAGACGCTCTGAGACCTTCCAGTATTATGATAGAGATACTAGTTACAAACACAAAAATAGCACATTAACACCCCCTCAAGTCATAGTTTCCACTGGAGAACTGTGAAAAGAATTTTGATAAATTAGCTGCACAGATGAAATAACCTTTTAACTTTTCATCATAGCAGAGAGCAATAAGAGATTCACTGTGAATGATAAACAATGCTTTTATTAACATTCTGCTGCTGTTAGCGAACGATTTTGCACATTTCTAGCGTACATAAGAGATGAATTAACACCAATAGCAGGTCATGATGACCTGTGTCAGCCATTTTTAGTTTTTCTACAAAAATAAAAGCACTCGAACACAACACGCTCAATTTAGACCATCTTCCCAAAAGCACATGACGGTAACTTAAGTCGTTACAGTTGCTTCCATCTATGGAAACAGCTGATTTCTATACTGACAGTCAATAGAAACTTTGAGGTAGAAATGTCTGCATATTTCTACTTGTGGGGGGGGGTTGTAATTATTCATTGTGGATTTATTGAAGACTTAATTCTTGGGTAGTTGAGATAATGATGAGTAGTCATGTTGTCACGGTTCATTGCACATGGATTGGTCTCTTTACAAAAGTGGACCAAACACACATTGAGCAATACTCAGTGGGTATCTGCACAATATGAGGATTGGTTTGGAAGGCGTATATAAAGGCCCAAAAAAGGCCACCATTGTTAGTCCAGGGAACGGCATCATGCCACGTCTATCACGTGAACATCATCTCCGGGCACTGGGTATGGTGGAGGCCGCTTTGAGCTCCAGTGATATGGCCAGGCATATGTATGGGCTGTTCCCAACCCACAATCAGAAACCTGGTTGAACGCCACAACACCACAGGCTCTGTTGACGATAGACCGTGTCCAGAGCAAGAGAGAGTGACAACTCCCGACCAGGACCGCTACTGTTGTGACTTTGTGTTTGGCAGGTGCCATTTTCTATTAAGTTTTTGGTTTTGAAATTATTCTTGAAACTTTACTTTTTTTTTTTTTTAATTATCTTTTTATTGGAAAGGCAAATGTCCTTTACATACATTAATTACAGTCTTAATCATTAATAAAAATTAAAAAAAATATACATATACAGGGTGGGGAAGCAAAATTTACAATATTTTGAGGCAGGGATTGAAAGACAGTGTATGACCAATTAGTTTATTGAAAGTCCTGAGAATTTATTTGCCACAAGAAAATGGACATAATAGAAAATGTTTTTATTCTATGTGTCCTCCTTCTTTCTCAATAACTGCCTTCACACGCTTCCTGAAACTTGTGCAAGTGTTCCTCAAATATTCTGTGACAACTTCTCCCATTCTTCTTTAATAGTATCTTCCAGATTTTCTCGTAATAGTTCTGCTCATAGTCATTCTCTTCTTTCCATTATAAACAGTCTTTATGGACACTCCAACTATTTTTGAAATCTCCTTTGGTGTGACGAGTGCATTCAGCAAATCACACACTCTTTGACATTTGCTTTCCTGATTACTCATATGGGCAAAAGTTTCTGAAAAGGTATGGATAATAGTGTTAGATATGATTATGACATCAATATATGTTTGGTTTCAAAACAATTGACGTAGTGTCTGCTGAGAAAAAACAACTAAATGTTCATTGTAAATTTTGCTTCCCCACCCTGTATATCTATATATGTAATAGGATGAACACAGAAAGTTTCATTGCTTATATCCTTCTAGAATTTTTCTTTATGGACCGTTAATTTCTGGTAAACATTTATACAACAAAACAGAACAGAACAGGGGAGCGCACCACCTCACACAATCTCAGTTTCACATTAAAGCAAATAGATTCACACAAAGCACACATCACAAATACGATTAGATGAAATCAGATCTGGTTGGTTTTACGTACTCAGTCCATTTGGACCAAATAATATGAAATTTTTCTTTTTCAACTTTGAGGGAAAAGGATAACTTCTCCATAACATAAATCTCATAGATAATTCTAATCCATTCATCAATGGTGGGTGGTTCTCAGTGGCGGCTGCTCGTCTTTCAGACAGGGGAAGCTCATTGTCTGCTTACATTAAAAAAAAAAAAAAAAAAAAAAAAGAATTAAGAAAATGGTCAGTGACCTTATCGTACCAAGTCGGCGTCTTTTCCAGGGACTGGACCTGTGTCCTCTCTGCTCAGATTGCCTTGGCCCATTGTGTTGTGGGTGTAAGACTTCAGCCTTTTTAAACTAGAGATGCTCCTTTCACTCCGACCTAGCCGACAGTTTGATTGATTTAACTATCTACAAAACGATATTAAACCCAAACAAGAAATGATTAAATTATGTAACTGAAACAAGAAAACGCTGAAATTATGTTAAATTCAAACAAGGAAGTACAATGAGTGTGTTTTATTTACAGTGCAAGAAATGAACGAGTAATTTCATAGTGGTTTCTCTCTTGATTTCACAGCAGAATGTGCGACGGTGTTAAACTGAACTGTGTCAGTGAAGGAGCAGATCTGAAAACAGCTGTCAATCAAACGGGGTTCAGCCTTTCGACCGATCCTCCAATCAGCACGTGGGATTCTGGCGTCCAGCCCGGCCGAGCTCCGCCCACAGCTCCATTCACCCCCAGAGACGCCCGGCGTCCGGGGGCGGGACAACATTGTGGCATTTATCCAATTACCGTCCAGTTTTGAGGCAATGAAAAAAACTGTTCCACTCAGTTCCATTGAAGCCCAGAGACGCCCGACGTCTACGGACAAATGCACTGAGCAGAGATCGAATGAGAAAACAGCGCAACGGGGATGGATGAGAAGTGAACAACATCGCGTCCGTTGATTTGTGATAAAGCTGATTCTGAACGAACTCATCTTTGAGATGAACGTGTTCTAACGCATTTGTAGTCAATGAAATGTCAACACAACCATACATATTTAACCATTTAATTTTCGTAATTTTAGGGGAAGCCGGGCTTCCCTTGCAGTCTATGAGAAATCGCCACTGGTGGTTCTACTTTTAACCATTTCCTCGTAACACATTTCCTACTGGCTGCCAACAGTATAGCTAATAATTTTTTGTCTTTAAAGTTCCATGACTCTGAAACTTTAGATTTTTGTTTGTGTGTGCCAATATCCTAAACAAATGATTCATATGAAAAAATTCCAGTTTAGGGTTTCAAAATAAAAATTATGTTGAAAAATATGGTCTCAAAGTTTTTAATTGACTGTGAGTGTACATATAGGACCAAAAGATCTTTGAGTCTTTCAGTGCCTCTTTTCTCTTTAAATGAAAAAACCTTGATCCTGTGAATTATCTGTGGTTTCACATGGTTTCCATGGGGTCTTAAAAAGACTTAAATGTACAAATCTCCAAGTAATACCTTAAAAAAAGTCTTTAAAGGGTCTTAAATTTGATATGGTAGGTCTTAACTTATGTCGCCATAAACTTGTTGGCTGTTTTGTCTTTAAATGTGTCTGTTAAATATCCAAGCTGCAAAGAAAGTACTATTAGTCGACTCAGTTCCACTTGTTCCAACCTGACAATTTATACTAAAATTAGGAACAAATCGCGGCTAACTTTGCAGAACATTCAGCCCAACACATGTGCAACCGTTAGTCGCACACGTCGCCCTAGAAAGCTGACTTTGGGAAGTTTAAGGAATGGCTCGCAAGTGAAAAGTAAGCATGAGGAAGTGCAAATTTAATAATGCCAATCAATTCAACTCAGAACCATGGGAATCAAGGCGCAAACACATTTTCTTAAATTCTAGAAGAGTGTGAAATGGGCATTAAATTCTGTTCCCAGTCAAAAAAAGGTTCATTTAACTGGTAAAACCTGCATGAACCCTGTTTTAACTACCCAGAGTGTTCCCTTTACTGGCCTGCTGTGATTTCTGTCCTCTACTATGTAAATAATAGGAGTGATCTATAGGTTCTTTTCCCTTAAACCAGAGCTGTGCTTTAATCTTCCAGGCCTGAAGAGCTGCTCTGGCATGTCTGCAGCTTTTTGAACCCATCTGAAGTGGGATTTGAGCCGAAGGTAAACATACTTTAATGTGAAACACTTGGGTAAACATGTTAAGCTCACGCAACACGTCCTTTCTACTGTGGACCAAACAGTGCTGTCAGTTAAAGGGTTTCATTTATAGACTCCTGTGCCGACTCAGGTGTGCTGCATCTCTGATGAGGGTCGAAGCACCGCCCTCTGACCTCCAACACAGCAACAGCAGCTCTAAATATTCAATTGGCTGCAGCTGAATGCCATTACATCTTCAAAACCTGAAGCACAGGTGTTAAAACACGCGGCCCGTGGGTCAAAACCGGCCCACCAAAGGGTCCAGTGTGGCCCACCGGATGAATAAGCAAAGTGCAAAAATGACATTGAAGATATTAACGCTTAAGGGTGTTGAACTAGTTCAGGGGACACATACAGACCAGTTGTGATCTCAAGAAAAATAATCGCAAAATAACATTAACCCTTTCATGCATAAGTCACTCCAGTGGACAGTTATTCTCCAGCTGTTCTCTTGTATATTAACGGGTTTAGTTGTTTTAGTTCCATATCAGCCAACACAGTGGACACTTACGCATCATCTCATATCCTGATATTCATACCATTTCTGTAACTTTGCTGTTCTTGATAAACCTGATCTGCACTAACATGTTTGAGTGTAAATCAATTGTTATTTGTTAGACAAGAAGGTTTTTTTTTTTGCACATTATCTCGATGAAGTGAGGAATTACTAGCATTAGAATATGTTAAAATGTGAGAAGACATCAGATTAGCAGCATTAAACATTTTTTTTTTATTTCATTGTTTTCATATCACTTTCTGATATTGGGTTTTAAACACATGTTTCTTTACTTCAAAAATTAAATGCATGGATATTTTTTTGTAACTCCACAGAAAAAAAAAAAAAACAAAAAACCTTGATTGCGTTGTTTTTTTCATGCCTAAGGAGGAATAAAAACACTGAAGAAAAAAATCTTGACTAAGGTTCTCACAATTAATGCATGAAAGAGTTAAATTAGGAGAATATTTACATTAATAAACTACCCTTCAATGATAAAATGTGAATAATTTGAACAAACATGAACAACCACAAATGTTTAAAGAAAATTAAGTGCAATTTTAATGATACTTTGCCTGTTGTTAAACGTTTTATGCTTTTGTAGATCTGATCTGTAAGACATGTATAAAGGACTACTTTAAAAACAGAAATTGAGAGTATACCCACTTCTGCAGGGACCACTACACCACTGCTCGTGCCCCCCCCCCAATGTGCTCGCACCCCCCCGGTTGAGAGCCACTGCAGTAGTTCAGAGTAACAAGCAATCTATAATGCATTACAGTTTGGAAGTAACTTGCACTACACTGACTCTAACCCTTGTTCAGGTGTTTGTTTTTGATGTGCTGGACAATATGCCGCCCCCCCCCCCCCCCCCCCCCCCCCCCCCCCACACACACACACACACACACACACACACACACACACACACAGACCTCAATCTGTGAGCAGGGGGAGTGTACTGTATATGCAGTGTGATTTATAATGTGATGTACAACAGCAGTCGCTAACACACCCGCCCACATGCACGCACACACCACGATGTCACTCGTGACCCAGTGGCACGATTATTGGAAATGCGAACGAGAAAGGCAGAATAAACGTTTTTCAAATGAGTGACATATATTGAGGGAACATACTTTCATGGAATATATAATTCTGAGGTAAGTTTTAAGGTGGTTTCAGACTGAGTCACTGTTTTAAACTTCTGGTCATATGACTGCACATTTAGAGAAGAGATTTGGTCGCCATTAGTTAAACTGTGAGAGTAGGCTAATGTTATGAAAGGCTAACATTATGAAAGGTTAATGATATGAAAGGCAAATGTTATGAAAGGTTAATATTTTGCGAGGCTAATGTTATGAAAGGTTAAAATTATGAGAGGCTAATGTTATGAAAGGTTAATATTATGAGAGGCTAATGTTGTGAAAGGCTAATGTTATGAAAGGTTAACATCATGAGAGGCTAACGTTGTGAAAGGCTAATGTTATGAAAGGTTAACATTATGAGAGGCTAACATTATGAAAGACAAATGTTATGAAAGGCTAACATTATGAGAGGCTAAGGTTATGAAAGGCAAATGTTATGAAAGGTTAACATTATGAGAGGCTAACGTTATGAAAGGCTAATGTTATGAAAGGTTAACATTATGAAAGGCAAATGTTATGAAAGGTTAACATTATGAGAGTCTAATGTTATGAAATGCAAATGTTATGAAAGGTTAACATTATGAGAGGCTAACATTATGAAAGACAAATATTATGAAAGGCTAACATTATGAGAGGCTAACGTTATGAAAGGCAAATGTTATGAAAGGTTAACATTATGAGAGGCAAACGTTATGAAAGGTTAACATTATGAGAGGCTAATGTTATGAAAGGTTAACGTTATGAAAAGCTAACATTATCCTATGTTTGCCTC
Source organism: Sphaeramia orbicularis (assembly GCF_902148855.1). Classification (NCBI taxonomy): domain Eukaryota; kingdom Metazoa; phylum Chordata; class Actinopteri; order Kurtiformes; family Apogonidae; genus Sphaeramia; species Sphaeramia orbicularis. Next base: position 48,888,321 of record NC_043970.1, on the reverse strand, counting down.
ATGTTGAATTCATTTACATTCATGCAGCTGCTTGTGTGACTAGTAAAACCGACAAACTGCTCCAGATCAAATCATGATAATTTTATAATAGTGAGCAAATAGTATTGATGGATTTTTGGGTAAATTAAATAGAATAGTCTGACATGTCGCTGTTTCTAAAACAGGGCATTTGTTGTGGACTACTTTAAAAAAAAAAAAAAAAAAAAAAAAGAGAGTATACCCACTTCTCCAGGGACACCACTGCTTGCAACCCCCCACATGTGCTCGTGCCCCCCGGTTGAGAACCACTGCAGTAGATCGTAGTAACAAGCAATCTATAATGCATTACAGTTTGGAAGTAACTTGCACTACACTGACTCTAACCCTTGTTCAGGTGTGAAATCTCCTGCTGTAGTCCATTTCCAAGGCCATGAATAGAATAGAAACCCATTATCTCCATCAAGACACATCCACATGCAGAAGGTCACATCTGTGCTCCTCAAACGGTAGAAACACAAAGTGGGACTGGCCCTCTTTTTCTGAAGAGGTTACAATGAAAGCTGATAGAGAATGGATGAATAATGCAGAGTGATTAGTGGTCCAAAAGGCTGTTAAAGAGGTGCAGGAGAATTGCAGTCATAGAAAAGTAATCATCACGACTTTGGGAGGAGAATGTCAGAGAGCCCAGAGCTGGAAATCTATTGGGTGAGGCCAGCGAGGAATGGGGAAGGGGGAAGGAGGAAGATGATGAAACTGAAAATCACATTTTGGAGTAAAGAGGCAGAACAATGTGATGATTTATATGGGAGGGGGGAGGGAACGCAGGGGAGGACAGAGGAGCAGGAGACTGATACATAGACTGAGAGCACAGAATAATGTCACTTTAATCACCGCTACTGGACTTCCACCTACCTCATTTATTCATAACGGTAACTTTATTCAACCTTAAAAATAATTTCAGTTCAGAGGATCTAAATTAAATATGTGCTGCACGTCTTTGGTAATGACTATTTTAGATACAGTGTGCGATAACCAATATCCTGCTCTAATCGGAGGGTTCGGTCATACAGTGGACAGACCTGCTGTTCATCACATTGGGGTTTGTGCTCATAGAATTTCTACGTTGGCTTTTTGGAGCCAGAAGTAACCATATTTGGACAATGCTGTGGGAGTCAATTGCTGTGTTTCCACTACATGGTACTGGCTGAACTTGACTCGACCCGACTCAGCCTTTTTGCATTTCCATTACGAAAAGGAGCAGGGGGCTCATGTATAAAGCGCGTGTACGCACAAAATCCTGGCGTACGCCCTTTTCCACGCTCACGTTCAGATAATAATAATAGTACATTTTATTTATAGGCGCCTTTCAGGGCACTCGAGGTCAGCGTACAAAGTTGTTAAAAATAAATAAAACACAATTAAAATTACATATATACATATATAAAACACATAGGTACATAAAATGGCAGTAGATAAAAGTGAAATTATGGAATTGAGTAAGCCTGTCTGAATAAATAAGTCTTAAGCTGGTATTTGAAGGTGGTAACAGAATCTGAGTTTTTATGTGTTCTGGGAGGGCATTCCAGAGGCGGGGGGCTGAGCGGCTGAAAGCTCTGGACCCCGTGGTAGTCAAGCGGGCAGGTGGGAGGGTGAGTTGGACAGATGAAGATGACCTGAGGCTGCAGGAGGGAATGTTTATGTTGAGGAGGTTCCTGACGTACTGAGGGGCAAGGTGGTTTACGGCCTTGAAGGTAAGAAGTAGAATTTTATATATGATGCAAGATTTAACAGGAAGCCAGTGGAGTTGTTGCAGGACAGGTGTTATGTGACTCGTGGATGGGGTGTATAGAGTGAAATGACCGTGGAAATGTGCGGTCCTCCACGCCAAATTCATAGCTGGTGTACGTTAGTTTCTAGTGCTTTGGAACCATTGGAGACACTTAGAGGTGACACTGGGAAACTGTTAATAATGTGAAAAAAGTCATTCCTCCGATTGATGGGCACATCGGAGATACACAGAAGAATAATGAACACACCGGCATGTCATCCTACTGTCAGAGCAGCACATCCACCACCAGAACCAGAACCAGCCAGATCCTGGACCCATCAATGCCAATCCTGCTCGGGAGGACATTCAACAACAACCATATAAAGAAACAAGGACACAAAATTCACTGGTTGATAAATGCATTTAATGTCATGTTCATGTCTGTCAGGACATTTATGAGTCGGTCCAGTCACTCATTGACTCCACCGATTGTCCTCATGATGTCCTCTTGTGACTCAGGTCAGCATGGACCCATGCCGGTCGGACGGGCATCAGCAGCTGGCTGTTGGACCGGAGGACCGGCTAACGCTGGGGAGGCAACAGGAAGCCTCTGTGACAGGAGGATGATACTGTGTCTGACCGTCTTCTGCCTCATTGTTGGAAAATAATAATTTGAGTGATTAAACATGAGTCAAAGTCTTTGATTTCCTCTTTGATTTCCTGACATGACTACGCATGAACCTTTATCTAGTTTGGCAGCGATCAGACTATTGTATGACCCATAGAATGAACTAATGTGTGAGATACACAAATACTAAAAACACTATATTGCCAAAAGTATTCGCTCATCTGCCTTGACTCACATATGAACTTAAGTGACATTCCATTCTTAATCAACAGGGTTTAAAATGACATTGATCCACCCTTTACAGCTATAACAGGTTCAACTCTTCTGGGAAGGCTTTCCACAACGTTGAGGAGTGTGTTCATGGGAATTTTTGACCATTCCTCCAGAAGCGCATTTGTGAGGTCACACACTGATGTTGGATGAGAAGGCCTGGTTCTCAGTCTCCGCTCTAATTCATCCCAAAGGTGTTCTATGGGGTTGAGGTCAGGACTCTGTGCAGGCCAGTCAAGTTCATCCACACCAGACTCTGTCATCCATGTCTTTATGGACCTTGCTTTGTGCACTGGTGCACAGTCATGTTGGAAGAGGAACGGGCCAGCTCCAAACTGTTCCCACAAAGTTGGGAGCATGGAATTGTCCAAAATCTCTTGGTATGCTGAAGCAAGAGATTTTGGACAATTCCATGCTTCCCAGAAGAGTTGAACCTGTTATAGCAGTAAAGGGTGGATCAATGTCATTTTAAACCCTGTTGATTAAGAATGGGATGTCAGTTAAGTTCATATGTGAGTCAAGGCAGGTGAGCGAATACTTTTGGCAATATAGTGTATATATTTACCTTGAGGATGATCCGCGTCAGCCCTGTTAGACCAGTGTCACCCACAGTATCGGCGACTCTTTCCTCAAACGGTCTGAGTTCGTCTCTTTTCTCCTTCCACCTGTTTCGTCCTCCACTTCACGTCCACCTTGACGTCATCATCTGATCATGCAGAGAGGGGAATCCCAGAGGGAATCCCACCTGCAGACCCCATTTATACTAATTTGCATATTTAAATGTGGGTGTGGAGAGGGAGGAGTCAGGTACTCTAACATATGTGCTCAATTCCATGCTGATTAGGATGTATAAAGGAAATGTACTTGGATTCAGGCGTACCCACAGTTTTATTCATCTGGATTTTTTTGTGTGTACGGACTTTTCTGGATTTAAGCGTACGCCAGGTTTCTGTATGAAATCCACACAAGTCTTTATACATGAGGCCCCTAGAATCTGGTACCCAGTACTAGTTTTTTGGTATCACCTCCACCGAGGTTCCAAAACTGGGGAACAGATACCAAAACGTGACGTGTAAACACTGCAGACCAATGATTGGTTAGAAGATTGTCTCTGTGACCTGCTGTTTTACCAAAAACAGATGCAGAAGTTGACAGTAAATATAGCGGTAGGTTAATCCACATGATGACAGCCCAAAAACTACATCATGGTCGGTCGAGGTGATTCAGTCTTTGGTGGCCGACGTAAAAATTCAGCATGAGCTTGACGAGACAACACACAACGAGCGAGTTTATCAGCAACTCTCTGAGCAGACGACACTGAAGTAACGCGCCACATCGCTATGACGTCCAGGTACTGTAAAGTCGGTAGTATCCAGTCATGGAAACGGTCTCCAGGAATAGGACCTGGGATCCAAGTCAAGTTGAGCTGGTTCCATGTAGTGGAAACGCGGCAAAAGAGATCATGGGTGGGCTCTGGGGTGCCGTAAAGGGAGGGTAAACATGACAAATTCATGGGGCCCAGCATTTCCAGGGGGCCCAGTGGATATATAGGTTAGAAGTCACGAAAATTTCGTGTTCGCTCCGCAGTAAAAAAGAGGCATAGAAGCCGGGAGTCTAATGATGTTTTCACGACTGTCCCAGTTGTTAAAGGCACTGACGAAATGCACCCCTATACCTCCAGTTGTTACTTGTTTATTTATTTTATTTTATTTTTTTGCTTCTTACCTACTCTCTGCTCTCTGTATGCACTGAAGCAAAACATGATTCTGATTCAGAGATATTAATCACAAATATCAGTCCAATTCATGGTCACCCAATGGCGAACCTTGACCTATAGTAGCTAAAAATGTCACTTCATCATTTCCTCCAAGTGAGTATTTGGAGCAAATTTGAAGAAAAAAAAAAAAGTTCAAGGTTTAGCTTTGACCATAAAGATTATTTTCACTGATCATGAAAATGCATGTGGTAAATATATGTAAATATATGCGGCATATAAAATATTCCATTTTAAATGTGATGGGAACTGACTAACAACACACGTACATAGTCTTATGGAGATTTATTATAAATGCATCTAAAAAATACAATCAGATGAAGATGCTATATATTGTTTTGTTTATATAACCATGGATTCAGCTGAAAGGGCTTTACAGTCCCTACAACACCAGCTGACCTTTGACCCTAGGTTCGACTGTGGAAAAATACTCATTCCTTCCATTAATGAATGCAAGACGGACCCTGTGCTCTTCATATTTTATCAGCTATGGTTGTTATTTTGTATATTTGTAAGGTCTTCGAGAATGGAATACTGCCTCTACCTCAGTGCAATAAGCCCCATGCACCTTGTTTCCTTTTAATTTTACCTACTATATATCCTTATATGTTGTGTATATTTCTTTTTATCTATAGTATAGAGGTAGCTTTTTGTTTAGTTCAGTAGTATTTGTATATTGCCAATATTTTTCAGTATATATTTTTTGTATAATTTTGTGTGTTATTTTTATAGTCTTTTTGCACATTAAATGTTTGTTGCTAAACAGAAACAGGGCTGTAGTTCATGTAACAGTGACCATAAAGATCTATTCTATTCTGTTCTATTCTATTCTATTCTATTCTATTCTATTCTATTCTATTCTATTCTAATATGGGGAAAAATGGTTGAAACCTCAGACAACGCCATAGAGGATGGATTTCTCTCTGAGGATGTATGTGGAATATTTACTCATCATCATCATCATCATCATCATCATCATCATCATCATCATCATCATCATCATCATCATCTTTATTCGCAGACTTGGGAGTCCATTTAAAAACAAACAAGCAATCAACAAACAGAATACATTTTAAAACACAGGTTAAAAATACAGACATCAATATTATAAAAGAAAACTGTACCAGTGTCGCCGCAGGGATGACTGGTATCACACCCAACTATGACTGGGATTTGTCAAAAGCCTAATGATGGAATTCTGAGTATCGTTCAATTGACAGATAAATTTGTACATTAAGTTTCTCATAAGAGCCTGAAAAGTGTTAACTTCTGCATTGCAGAATAACTCACTTGCACTAGTCCATCGAGGTTTTTCTTTAAACAGTATTCTCATGGAATCATTCTATCAGTGGTTCCCAAACTTTTTTGGCCTGTGACCCCATTTTAACATTACAAATTTCAGGCGACCCCAGACATTCAAAACAGAGACTTTTTTTTTTTTTGCTAAAATTAATTTGTTTTTGATCGTGTAATAGTTTGCTATACTATGTTGCAAATAAACGTTGATTTTAGGCAACATTTAGGCTATATAATGTAAATTTTTATCAGTAAGTTTTAATTTTGTAATTTTTTTAAAATAAATTATCAGAAATTTCAGGCGACCCCAGACATTCAAAACGGAGACATTTTATTTGCTAAAATTAATTTGTTTTTGATCATGTAATAGTTTGTTATACTATGTTGCAAATAAACATTAATTTCAGGCAACATTTAGGCTATATAATGTAAATTTTTATTAGTAAGTTTTAATTTTGTAATTTTTTGTTTTTTATAAATTATCAGAAATTTCAGGCGACCCCAGACATTCAAAACAGAGACATTTTATTTGCTAAAATTAATTTGTTTTTGATCATGTAATAGTTGGTTATAATATGTTGCAAATAAACATTAATTTTAGACAACATTTACACTATATAATGTAAATTTTTATTAGTAAGTTTTAATTTTTACATTTAAAAAAAAAATAAAATAAATGATCAGACATTTCAGGTGACCCCAGACATTCAAAACTGAGACTTTTTTTTTTGGGCTAAAATTACTTTGTTTGTCATCATGTAATAGTTTACTATAATGTGTTGCAAATAAATGTTAATTTTAGGCAAATTTTGGGTTTATAATGTAAATTTTGATAAGTAAGTTTTATTTTTTTAATTTTTTAAAATAAATTATCAGAAATTTCAGGCGACCGCAGACATTCAAAACGGAGAAATTTTATTTGCTAAAATTAATTTGTAATAGTTTGTTATAATATGTTGCAAATAAACATTAATTTTAGACAACATTTACACTATATCATGTACATTTTTATTAGTAAGTTTTAACTTTTAAATTAAAAAAAAAAAAAAAATTATCAGAAGTGTCAAGAGACGCCAGACATTCAAAATGGAGACTTTTTTTTTTGGCTAAAATTAATTTGTTTTTGATTGTGTAATAGTTTGCTATAATATGTTGCAAATAAAAATTAATTTTGGCAACATTTAGGCTGTATCATGTAAATTTTTATTAGTAAGTTTTAATTTTGTGATTTTTTTTTTTTAGAAATGATCAAATTTCAGGCGACCCCAGACATTCAAAACGGAGACATTTTATTTGCTAAAATTAACTTGTAATAGTTTGTTATAATATGTTGCAAATAAAGATTAATTTTGGACAACATTTACACTATATAATGTAAATTTTTATTAGTAAGTTTTATTTATTTATTTATTTTTAAATAAATTATCAGAAGTTACAGGCGACCCCAGATATTCAAAACAGAGACTTTTTTTTTTTTTTTGGGCATAAATGAATTTGTTTTTGATCATGTAATGGTTTGCTATAATATGTTGCAAATAAACGTTAATTTTAGGCTAATTTTGGGTTTATAATGTAAATTTTTATAAGTTTTAATTTTGTAATTTTTTAAATAAATTATCAAATTTCAGGCGACCCCAGACATTCAAAATGGAGACATTATTTTTGCTAAAATTAATTTGTTTTTGATCGTGTAATAGTTTGCTATAATATGTTGCAAATAAACATTAATTTTACACAACATTTAGACTATATAATGTAAATTTTTATTAGTAAGTTTTCATTTTTTATCAATTACTAGAAATTTCAGGCGACCCCATTTGAATTCCAGGCGACCCCATGTGGGTGGTTGACAAACACTGCATTATGTGCAACTTTGAGCTGCTGTAAGCTAGCCTTTTTAAACCTGGCTCACAAGGGGGCAGTATAAAGAGGAGTACAATATGCTCTGAGGAGATTCTTCTTGACATTTTCTGTAAACATTGAGAATTTTCTTGTCAACATATTAGCTTGGGCATATAACATCCGACATCGCCTGTACATATCATCATCATCGGACATTTGATCTGTAATAAAGTGACCTAAATACTTTATTTTGGTGCTGATCGTGTAATAGTTTGCTACAATATGTTGCAAATAAATGTTAATTTTAGGCTAATTTTGGGTTTATAATGCAAATTCTTATAAGAAAGGTCAAGGGTCAAGGTCAAGGTTACTTTATTTATACCCGTAGGTAGATTTGTCTTGCAGTCTAGGTGATTGCCTTGACATTACATTAACACTTACATTAAACATGCAAGACAGGTACTTGATCACGCTTACAGACAGGACAAAAAGTGCTCAGTGTTCCACCATTCATCTGTACAGCAGCATGGATAAGTAAAAGAATAAAATAAATAAGATCCAATAAATAAAAACCAGATGCAATAAAACACCATAAAAACCAGAAAAGATAAAATAGAAACAATCTGGGATAAAAACCAGGATAAGAACATAAAATTTATAAATTTTAAAATTTGAAGTCACAATAATTATAAATAGAGCAAAGAAATGGAATAAATAACTAAATAAGTTAGTAAAGTGCAATGTCACTATTTCTTATTAAGCTCAGTGACGGCGACAGGAACAAAGCTATTTTTCTAACGCTGTGTCCTGCACCTTGGGACTAAGAACCTCTGTCCAGAGGAAAGGAGTTGAAATTCACCTCATAAAGGATGGGAGTCATTGTTAAGAACTGACGAAGCCATCCTCTGGACCTGTTTAGTGTACAGGGAGGCGGGACAAGACTGGGACTCACCAATCAGGCGACTAGACCATCTCACTATTTGATTTAGTGAGTTTCTCCCTGCAACTGAGGTCTGACCGAACCACGCCACCAGACAAAAAGATAAAACAGACTCAATAAAAGAACGATAAAACAAAGTTAAAATGGTTCGGTCAATGTGGAAGTGTGCCAGTTTCCTAAGGCAGTGGAGGCGCTGATGGCCCTTTTTACACACAGATCTACAGTTTTCATGAAAACTCAGTTTTTCATCAGTTATCGTCCCAAGGTATTTGTATGATAAAGTTTTAATTTTGTAATTTTTTTTTATAAATTATCAAATATCAGGCGACCCCAGACATTCAAAACGGAGACATTTTATTCGCTAAAATTTACCCCCGTCCTGACAGATTAAAAATAGGAAAGTTTAGGTCCTTGTCCCCTTTTGTCTTGCATATGAAAACTGTGCTCTTTGTAGCATTGTATTGCACTTCATATGTAAGACCATAATCAGAACATATATTCAGTAGCTGCTGAAACCCAGCGCTACTAGGGGGAAAAAAAAAAAAAAGAAACTGAACATAAACATAGATAAAGAGATGTTCTTCAATCCCTGTTTTGTTGTGTTTTTCTGCTGTCATACATTCTTACCTGACAGGGAACTGAAAATCTATATCTCTCTTTCCTGACATAAAGAATAATCCTGTTACAGAATATATAGAGTTTTATGACTGTATTCAAACTGACAAACAAATCAACAAATCAAGGCAGTAGTTGTATGAGAATCACCGGCCTCAGTGGAGTCTGGTGGTTCTAAACAGAGAAATATTCTGGCTTCAGCTCCATCCGTCAGACAATAATTAGGGTTTGTCAGGCTCCGACAGGTGGGCCGCAGACCCTCCGATTAGAAGAGTTAACACTGATTTATTTCATAATGCATCATACTCCCAGAGTGGGAAGGTTCAGTAAGATTTTAAAATATTACATCCTGATCCTGATCATTTTTCACCTATAAAGTGCAATGTTTTTGGTTAAATATTTGCATGTGCACACCATATAAATAAGTATAGCTCAATTATTTGTAGTGTTTCAGATGTAGAATTTTTAAAAGGGCTTCATCTTCTGACCCTTTACACCAGGTTTCAGGTAAATTGGGCTAAAGTGGAACATTTAATTAAATCGATAAATTAAATCGATTTTTTTAATTTTTTTTAATTAGGCCCAAGCCACACAGACACTAGCTGATGAGGGCCTATTAAAACTGCATGGATCCATTATTATTATTGTTGTTGTTGTTGTTGCTATTATTATTGGCCACTTTGAACGCAAATTTGCCCCCCTGTATGTTAACAAAAAGTTTTTTAAAAAATGTTACCAAAAATACAAGCCCGGTGACATTTTTTTAAAAATTGGGAGTCGCCAAGAAAAAAATATCAGAAAATGACTGGGCCATGCCTCCTCAAAAATCAAAATACATTACACGGATAGGAGCCCTCCTCAATTTTATTTCCACGTAAAAAAAAATGAAACTTGTTACATTATGGCCCCGCCCTAAACCCAACAGGAAGTCAGCCATATGGAATAGAAGTGTAGACCTATAAAATCCCACCCCTCATACTTTTATTATTATTATTATTATTATTATTATTATTATTATTATTATTATTATTATTATTATTATTACTACTCTGCTCCCCCAAGAGGAGGAAAGAGGTATTGTTTTTGGTTCAGTTTGTTTGTTTCTTGGTTTGTTTGTTTGTTAACAGTTTAGCAGCAAAACTAGTGGTTGAAGTCATACCAAATTGGGTTTATAGATTGCAAGTGACCCAGAGTAGATGTCATTGTGTCATTCACATATATTTTGGAAATGTCCATATATTAATGTGTTTTGGAAGATGATCAGAGACGTACTGTACCATGTGTTGGGATATCCAGTTCCACTGATCCCTGATGTTCTGTATCTTTGTAACTTGCAGGACACTACCATTCTTAAAAAAAGGACAAATACTTGGTGAAAATGCTCTTAATAGCTGCCAAAAAAAAAAACTATAACAAGGAACTGGGTGAAGGCAACCATTCCATCAGAGGACCAGTGGATATCCACAACTGAAGAAATATTTCTAATGGAAAAATTAACATATAGACTGAGACTGGAAGAACCACAACTGGATAAAAAGTGGAATAAATGGACTATATTTACACAAAATCAATAGACTGACTGTTGCTACCTGGGCATATTGTTTTCTTTTGTACTTATTTGTGCTCTTGTTTGTCTGTTTTTTAGGTCTCTTAGGTCTCTTGTTTGTCTTTGTCTTTTTTTTGAAAAAAACAAAAAACGAATAGTTGTCATTACATTTTGGGAAAGGTAGGTTAAAGTTCAGGTTTTTTTTTTTTTTTTTTACCTCCGCCAGGAGGTACAGTATTGTGATCACTTTGCTTTGTGTGTTTGCGTATGTGTTTGTTTGTTTGTTTGTTAGCAAGATAACTCAAAAAGTTACAGATGGATTTTCATGAGATTTTCAGGAAATGTTGATACTGGCACAAGGAAGAAATGATTAAATTTTGGTGGTGATCGGGGGGGCAGATCTGTCTTGGCGGAAATCTGCGCTCTTCGAGTGCTTTTCTTGTTCTAGTTATTACCTCCACCAGGAAGTATTGTGATCATTTTGTGTGTTTGTTTGTTTGTTTGTTTGTTAGTAACTTTACAGGAAAACTATTCCAACCATCTTTACCAAATCTTCCCCACAGATAGGCCTACGTCCTGGGACCAACCCATTAAATTTTGGGCCAAGTAGGCCAAAGTTCAAGGTCACAGCAAGGTCACAAAATCTACAATTTTCCTCTCTCTCATAATTGAGCAATTCTCGAAAATTCATAGAAAATTCAAAACGACTCTAATTAGCCTCCATTTTGATCCAACCGTAACTTAGAACAGTATCTTGTATCTGGCACAAAATTGTCCACATCCACTGTGGAATGTGAACTCTGTGGACATTTACATTTAACATTGAAAATCCCATTTTTGACACATTTTTCATTATAACTCAACAAATATTGATTGGAATTTAATATAATTTGACATACACATGACTGGTACCAAGTTTAAACTTTTTCTGCTGTATGGAACAACCTTCAAACTGTTTAACCCTTTCATGCATGAATTATGAGACCCTTAAGATTTTTTTCCTGAGTGTTTTTATTCATCTTTAGGCATGAAAAAAGCAATATGATTGAATTTTTTCTTTTTATGAACCTATTTTTCATGGGGTTACAAAAATGTCCACTCAGCTGGATACCATGTGTTAAATTTTTGGACCAAATAAACATGTATTTGCTGATATATTGTGTGAAAACTATGAAATAAAAACATTTTTAATGGTTATTATTGGTAATTCATTTCTCAGAAAGGGGTAGTTGTTTGTTTACTTGCTTTACTAGTTTGTCTGATAAATGAATTACCTACAATAATTATATGTGGAAGACAGTATGAACCTGCACCAGACATTTTTAATGCTACTAATCTTGAGTTTTCTCACATTTTAACATGCTAATACCATTACTCACTTCATGGAGATAATATCCAAAAAAAAAAAAAAAAAAAAAAAAAAAAAAGACAACTTTTGTTTAAAAAAAACTGTTAATTGCAGACTTATAACAATAACAAGCACTTGATTTACACTTAAACATGTTACTCTAGATCAGGTTTATCAAGAACAGCAAAGTTACAGTAATGGTATGAATGTCAGTGTATGGGATGATGCTTAAGTGTCGACCGTGTCGGCTGATATGGAACTAAAACAACAAAATCCATGAATATATAAGAGAACAGCTGTAGAATAGCTGTCCACTGCAGTGACCAGTGTGCATGAAAGGGTTAATTTAACCCATAAAGACCCAGTACTACTTTTGTGACAGTTCCCAAATGATTTTGACTCTATATTTAACCTCTCTGAAGAGATTTATCACCATTTATTTTAATACTATTGTCTGTGTTTTCCATTTATTCACTGAGAATACACTATTTTCCTATTGATTAACTGACTGATCATGCAGATGTTCATAAGAGCTCAGATTAAAGTTAAGGGTTACTGTATCAGAAACAGAGAAAACTGAAGAAAAATGGACTCATTCAGGAAAATATCAATAAGTGAACGTATTAACAACTGTCTCCATTCACTGTCATTGATCCAACTCCATGGGTTTTACTGGTGAATCAATGTTGTCGAAGATGATGTGTTTCCATGGTAACTACGGAGCCTCTGAATGTCCAAACTGGTCAAATCTGATGACCATGAAAAGATGAAGAACTGTATTTTACACTAATTATTTATATGGATTGATAGGATAAATGGATCAACAGGTGTTAAACAGTTTAGATCAGTAGATGCTTTTTGGTCATCAGTAGATGTTTTGGTCTTTATGGGTTAAAAAGAAATAGTCGATCCACACATGCATACTGTTCGGGGTGCTTGGCGGAGGTTTGCATTCTCTGAACACTTGTTAATTTTTAATCTTCCCCTTTACTTATAATGGGCAAAATACATGTGACGGGCAGGGTTTATTGTGCCTGGCACCACCTGTTTCAACTTTTACTTCTGAAAAATCCAGTTGTGTAACTGTGACATTTTGGAAACAGGGCTTTGTGGCATGAAGGAGGACTGAAAATACATGACATGTGATATTAGTACGGATTTATTTTGGGCTTGTACTGAATGTAAAAAGGAAGAAAAGATGGAGAATAAATAATATTGCAGAGATGAGCCGCTGACTGCAAGATACGTTTTCATTTCATTATTTCCAACGGCTTTCATTAATTTCAGCTCTTTGTGTGCTGCTGTTTTCATGACGATGACGATAATAAAAGGGCCACTCCACACATAGATCACAGCATCTCAAGGCCTTCGCTGTTGTAAATAACAACATGGAAGGTTGTATTTTTCTCTGTGCAGCTCCACACTCGTCCTTTGACTCGTTCTCCTCGCCTCCCATTTCATCTCTGAATGCACATTGCAATAAAGTCCAGACAGAGTAATTACAGGCTGCCGACAAATAACACAGAACCATCCGACGGAGAGCGACTTCATGTGCTTTTAAGCTGCTTATTTTCACCCTGCAGCAAATTAGACACTTTGCACTAAATCGACCGGCCTCTCCCTCGCGCACTCCCTGTCAAGGTTTAATTGTGTAAACAGAAACCCACATAGTCTGTCACCCCACCACCACCACCACCACCGACACCTCCCCGACACCCATTTTCTTGTTTGAGCTATATCTGATGAAAAAATCTGTGCTCGTCTCATTCTGACAGCCTCTATTGACAACATCTTATTTTTATGTCGAAATAGAGCTGAATTGTGCATTTTATTCAGGCATATTTATTCACTGGGTTATGAAAGAGGGAAAATTAACCACAACCCCTTCAATAAATGCATGAATGAATGAATGATATGCATCAACATATGTACAAGGCCTGAGGAAATAGACCAGGGGTGTCAAACTCATTGTAGTTCAAGGGCCACATTCAGCTCCATTTGATCTGAAGTGGGCCAAACCAGTAAAATAATAACATAATAATGTATAAATAATGTCAACTCCAAAGTTTTCTCTATGTTTTAGAGCAAAAAAACAAAGTAAATTTACAGTATGGAAAGGTTTACATCTACAAACTATCCTTTCAAAAGACGTGAATGACATGAACAAACTGAAAAAATAAGTATAATTTTAACAATATTCTGCCTCAGTTTATCATTTACACATGCTCATTATAACTTCCAGATCACAGTGGATCTACAAACACACAAAACATGTAGTAACAGACAGAATCTTTCTAAAATTGTACTTACTTCTCTTAAGACATTTTAGGTTGTTCATATTTGCTCAGGTTTTTGCAAAATTATACTTTGTTTTAGTGTAAATACATGAAAATATTTACATTTACAAAGAGAAAAATTTGGAGTTGTCATTATTTCTATGCTATTATGATAGTATTTAACTGGTCCTGCCCACTTGAGATTGAATTGGTCTGAATGTGGAACCAGAACTAAAAGGATTGTTAATATCTTAGTGTAATTTTTGCATTTCACAAATTCATCCCGCGGGCCGGATTTGGACCCTTTGGCGGCCCGGATTTGGCCCCCGGGCCGCATGTTTGACTACTGTGAAATAGACTGTAAGGGTATGATTTATTTAAGGCAGGGGTAGGGGTGTCCAATCCTTGTTCTGGAAGGCCGGTATCCTGCATGTTTTAGATCACAGGTGCCAAACATGCGGCCCGGGGGCCAAATCCGGCCCGCATGTTTGACAAAAAATAAAAAACAAGAAAAAAGTAAAACATTTTAAATAAATAAATAAATACATAAATAAATAAAATAACAAAATAAAAATAAAAAATAAATAAAAATAATAATACATTAAAAAAAAATAATAAAAAAAATAATAATAAAAAATATAATAATATTAAAAAAAAAAAAAAAAAAAAAAAAAAACAAGTTAAAACTGGTTTGCGCAAAGTAGCGGTGGGATTTAAATCCAATCAAAGGTCATGG
This sequence comes from Sphaeramia orbicularis, assembly GCF_902148855.1. Classification (NCBI taxonomy): domain Eukaryota; kingdom Metazoa; phylum Chordata; class Actinopteri; order Kurtiformes; family Apogonidae; genus Sphaeramia; species Sphaeramia orbicularis. The sequence goes on along the minus strand of NC_043970.1, from coordinate 48,873,303 downwards.
GAGGGGACAATGGGCATCCATCTTGTTTTCCACAAAATTGCCAGGTTACAGCGTTAACACTTTTGCCACCATGTCAGTTTCATTTCTTTACCCATGGCAGCTGTTGCTGCCTTTCAAAGTTAATTCAGCTTGTTTTGGCCTGAAAATGTCACTGAGGACAGGCCAGGTTAGGGTTAGGGTTGTTTTAGAACAGGTTAAGGTTAACCCGAACCCTGTATAACAGTAACAATTAATTTGTAATGGATTACAATTTGGAAGTAACTTGCACAGCACTGCTCCTGAGTTGTCACATACACTACTGCAGTCTGATCATGACCCCCGGGCTGTTTTCACAAATGACTGGTAAGTAGTTATTTACATAAAAATGATGACCTCTGATTTCAGGATAGTTCTATGATTTTTTTTCTTCGGCTTCATTAGAAAGCCGCTGTCAGCAGGATATAAACACTTTGAACAGTCTTATCACCGCCAGCAGACACACCATCTGTACGACAGATACAGAGGCAAGGAAGAAAAAAAAAAAAAAAAATAGAAAGAGACAGCGATGAGAAGATAGGAAACAATTTGTTGAAAGGCTGGGAAGGAGAAAGAAGAAATTCACAAGCGTGGAGCAAAGTTCACAGAGATGGAGGATGTAATAAGAAGCCCAAAGAGCGAGGGGAAAGATCATAGAAGAGTAAGAGAAACAGAAAACCACCTGTGCAGCTTCAGATGCTACACGTCCTTCCTCTTTTCAACTATTCTTCTGTACGGTGTCAGCTTTTGAGTCGGTAGGAAAACAGAAAAGTTATACAATGTTATATTTGAGAATAGTGTTTTTGTGAGAACTGATACAAGAAAAGTGGAACCGTCTGAAAAAAATGAAAACATCCCCCAAGTGTCAAAACCTGGAGTTCCTTTTCTGGCTTTAACTCGTTATCGGATAAGTGACTATTTTTGGTCATTTCCACATACATTACAAGACAGTGGCAGCAACAGTGAGGAGTTCCAATGAGGACAGTCAGCAGTCTCAGGTCCAATGTGGTCTACAGGGTCTGTAAGGTCCACCTCCGCATGAACAGTGAATGGACCTGCTTTGTTCGGTACCATGAAGTAATGGTACTTATGCTGCGTTCCAGGCTGTTTTTTGAGCCCGTAAGTCAGGACTTCAAATCCCGACTCACGACTTTGTAACGTTCCAGGCAAGTCACGCCAAACTGCCTGAGTGCAAGGAACTGTGGCAGTTAGATGTAAACAAACCAGCAAGGCAGACCGTACACTGTAAACCCGGACTTTGTATTTACTAAAATGCTTTAATTACAATGTACTTAAATGATTTAAGTTTTATTACATTACTATAAAATGTTAAGTTTTAGTCATGACAACACCACTTATCTCCGCATTGCATTGTGGGTATTGGGCATGTTGTTGAAAATGTGTTCTTTTTCTGTGCAGGGGTTCAGCGGGGTTGTGGTGTTAGTGTTAATTTGGACTTAATGTGTGTATGTCAGTGTTTATTGGCCTTTTTGTGTTTGTTTTTGTATTTTTATAGAGCTGCACCATCAGTCAGAGCCAGAGAAAGAACAATGGCTTTACTGTTCATCTAAGATACACCTTATTTAATGGAAATCTTTATGCCTCACCAAAATAAAAGCACTTCCTGTACTGGTAAATTACACTGAGATATCTTCCTGCTTAACTTCTATCCGTGCTGCAATACATTAATTTGAATAATTTCATAAAGCAATTTATATTACAAAAGATTTTAGTTTAAATCAACTCTGAATGAGGCCAACGCACTGATGATATTAAGTTAGTGATTATCCGAAGCAACTGACATTGCAACAAATTTTAAGTTAAATTAACTTGGCATTTAGTGTGTTGTACTTAAAATAGCATTTGCATTCAAATCAAGCATTTAAGTTTAATACACTCAAGTTTTCCTTACTCATTACTTAAATTTTTTAAGGTAACCAGTTTACTCAAATTTTTTAAGTAAACTCAACTTATCCGGTATTACAGTGTACTTTATGCTCATTTACAATCATGTCTGTCGCCAAAGGTGCGTGTTCTTTGCTTATTTGAGGGAAACAGAGGAGTAAAAACGGTGCATAAGGCAAAAGAAGCTGTTCTACCTTTTATGTTTTAGATAGATAGATAGATAGATAGATAGATAGATAGATAGATAGATAGATAGATAGATAGATAGATAGATAGAGGGGTTGGACAAAATAATGGAAACACCTTAAAAAAATCAACAAAATATAATTTAATATGGTGTAGGTCCGCCTTTTGCGGCAATTACAGCCTCAATTCTCCGAGGTATTGATTCATACAACTTGTGAATTGTTTCCAAAGGAATTTTAAGCCATTCTTCAGTTAGAATACCCTCCAACTCTTTTAGAGACGATGGCGGTGGAAATCGACGTCTTACTTGAATCTCTAGAACTGACCATAAATGCTCAATAATGTTGAGGTCTGGGGACTGTGCCGGCCATACGAGATGCTCAACTTCATTAGAATGTTCCTCATGCCATTCTTTAACAATTGTAGCCGTATGGATTGGGGCATTATCATCTTGAGGTGAAGGTGTTTCCATTATTTTGTCCAACCCCTGTATATAGTTACAATAAATCAGTAAGTATCAATGATAACAAGTTGGAATTTCAATTTTTCACAGATCTGATTGGAATATGACCAAAACATGGGCTATTTCTGTAATATAATAAATACACATAACTGGGTGATAATAAATGGCATCTGGATACATTTCCTAAAGTTTTTAGTTTGACCGGTAAGCTACAGGGCCATTGGTCCTATTTTTCTTCAGCAGCACCAGTGGTTTTAGGTTGAAATGTCATTTAGATTCTGACTAGTTGCTAGCTTTAGCAACAAATCTACCTTCACCAGTTTTGTTTTTGCCTGTAAATGAGTGAATAGGAATATTTGAGACACAAATATGTTTAGAACTGAACTTATATGTGGGTACGATTAAGTTCAATTTTACAGTTTTATGTGGAAACAAATCAAATTTTGTTACGAAACTTGTTTTTTTTTCGGGTTTTGCAAGGCTATAGATTAGTTTCTTAACAGATCACTGGAACTTGTCATCGATCTGCTCGTTATCTCGTGGTTTATAGCAGCTGAGAGTGCGAGACCTCACTGTTCTTTAGCAATGCAGTTTGGAGGCATGATACAGCACCGCAAGGCAAAGTATAATAATAATAATGGCTACATGTGTTTATGTCCATGTTTTGGGCAGAATCCATTCATCAGTGTTAGCCGCCTGAAGTTCAGAAATCAAATAGAAGGAGACAGAGGAATAGAAAAGGGGAGATGCCCCGTGGATAGCAAATGCCAATCTCCGTTGTTAACGAAGCCAGAGCTTTCTGATGTCTGGCCGAATGTTGCTAATGATGAGGCTTAGTTAGGTGTAGGAAAAGAGTATGGGGGAGACGGGGAGCGGGTGAGGAGGGGGAGTGAGTGGCAGTCTTAATGAAACCTGCCTTTTCAGATGTGTGGCTGGGTACAGCTAATGATTAGTTAGGTGATGGAAGGCGGGGGGGGGGGGGGGGGGGGGGGAGCGAGTGTGGCTGCCCATGCAGACACATTTAAAAAGGTCACATTAACTGCTCAGCTATTTGTCCTGATTCTTCTCTATCATTAGCAGCTTTTTTTGACATTTCACCCTGCACACAATGTTTTCATTCATCAACCAAACAAGGCTAAAGTTTGCAGACGTGGCAGCCCCATTTTGGGCTGCCCCACCCTGGGCTATGTTTAATGGCTGGGGCTTAGTCATGTTCTTTTAAGAATATTTTTTATGCAAATTAAACACTATAAATAATATAACATATATATACATATATACATATATATATATATATATATATATATATATATATATATATATATATATATATACACACACACACACACACACAGGGTGGGGAAGCAAAATTTACAATGAACATTCAGTTGTTTTTTCTCAGCAGGCACTACGTCAATTGTTTTGAAACCAAACATATATTGATGTCATAATCATACCTAACACTATTATCCATACCTTTTCACAAACTTTTGCCCATATGAGTAATCAGGAAAGCAAACGTCAAAGAGTGTGTGATTTGCTGAATGCACTCGTCACACCAAAAGAGATTTCAAAAATAGTTGGAGTGTCCATAAAGACTGTTTATAATGGAAAGAAGAGAATGACTATGAGCAAAACTATTACGACAAAGTCTGGAAGATACTATTAAAGAAGAATGGGAGAAGTTGTCACCCGAATATTTGAGGAACACTTGTGCAAGTTTCAGGAAGCGTGTGAAGGCAGTTATTGAGAAAGAAGGAGGACACATAGAATAAAAACATTTTCTATTATGTCAATTTTCTTGTGGCAAATAAATTCTCATGACTTTCAATAAACTAATTGGTCATACACTGTCTTTCAATCCCTTCCTCAAATTATTGTAAATTTTGCTTCCCCACCCTGTGTATGTATGTATGTATGTATATATATATATATATATATATATATATATATATATATATATATATATATATATATATATATACATACATATATATACACACATATACATATATATATATATATATATATATATATATATATATTCATTAATTTTCTGAACCCACTTTGTCCTCACTAGGACCACAGGGGTCGCTGGAGTCTATTGCTGTGTTTCCACAAAGCTCAACTCGACTTGACTCGGCCTTTTTGAGTTTCCATTATGAAAAAAGACCTGGAATCTGGTTCCCGGTACTAGTTTTTTGGTATCACCTCTGCCGACGTTCCAGGACTGGGGACCAGATACTAAAAGGTGATGTGTAAATGCTGCAGACCACTGATTGGTCAGAGAGTCGTCTCTGTGACCCGCTGTTTTACAAAAAACAGATGCGGAAGTTTCCAGTACAAATAGCGGTATAGGTTAATCCACCTGATGACAGGCTGCAAATCTAAACCATGGTTTGTTGAGGAGGTTCAGACACAAAAATTTAGCGTGAACTTGACAAGACAACATGCAATGAGTGAGTTTATCAGCAAATCTATGAGCAGACGACACGGAAGTAACACGGTGCATCGCTGTGACGTATGGGCAAATTAGATTAACCTATCAGTGCACTCCAAAAGAATATGCCATAGTTTTTGATGCAATACCAGATGGAGTTAGAAGGTTACTGATGTCTGCTCCTAAAGGTAAAAGTTGTATTGTCCCAGAACTAAATCCTGTTAACATATATATTTGTAATATCTGTCCTTTATTGAGTGATAAAGCCATTAACCAGTGTATTAGAGAAATTATTCAAAGAGATATTGTTTCCAAACCTGCAGCTGTTTTTTACTGGAATAATATTTACTGTGACATAGACTGGAAAAACACTTGGATCCTGTCAAAGAAATGTATTATTACTAATAAGGTACGAGAAGTTACTTTTAAATTGATCCATAGATGTTATCCGGTGAAGACCTATAGGATTAAATATAAAAGAAATATTGATACTCTTTGTTCCTTTTGCAGCAACGCAGAGGAAACAATATGTCATTTATTTTGGGATTGCACCTACACGCATATATTTTGGATTGATTTAAATAATTTTATAAACATAAAAACTGACTCTTTGTGTAAAATTAATTTTCAACACATTTTATTTGGCCTATCACACATTGATAAAATAACTCCAGAAAAAAGATATTTTATTGACCTTTTGATTATTTTTGCCAAATTTCACATTCATTGCTCCAAATTTGCACATCAACGTCCAAACGTCACTGCTTTCAAAGCCCTTTTTTCCGATTACGTAGACAATTTGAGAAACAGTATAAATTCTAAAGCAAATAAAAAAATAAAAAAAAAAGTCAAATGTATAATCTTATTCAATTTGTATAATTTCTATTTATTCCTCAAGCAATTTTTTTTTTTTTTTTATTTTTATTACATATGTTTGTTTATTTATTTATTTATTTTTCTTTCTTTCCTAATGTCTTACATGTATTTTCCTATATAATGTAAAATATTTTGTGATTTATGGAACTTTCTACCCTTGTTGTTGTATACTATTATGTATATTTACTGTTCAATGTTAATTGTTCAAAAATAAATAAATAAATAAAAATAACCTATCAGTGCATGTCTTTGGATGGTGGAAGGAAGCTGGAGTACCTGGAGAGAACATGCAAACTCTACACAGAAAGGTCCCACCCCCATCAACTGGTGTTAAAATCGAACCCAGGACCTTCCGACATAAAATGTTTTATACTACAAGTTTCAAATGAAAAATCTGGGGGATGGTAATTTTATAATGTTCCAAAGTTATTATAAATGTTCAATGTGTGCACCGCTTGGAACGCGGCACACATCAAGTCGGTAGTGGACTTCCTTTTCAACACAAACAGCCTTCATCTTGAAACTTCTTATGCCACATCTAAATCTGGTTTCCCGTTGGTGCTTGTTTAATGAAATTTTCTAACAAATTCACGTTGCGCATTCACATTTGACTGAGTTTGGGTGTACTTCTATACACAGAAGGCCTTTTCTGTTGCAGTAAACTGTTCCTGAAAACACAACAATAAAAATGATTACACTTTTTGGAGCAAAAAGAGCAAAACAAATTTTAAACAAATTCTTATGTGATGAAATTAACAAATGATTTTTACAAAATACAGAGAGGAAAGGGCATGGGGGGGGGGGGGGGGGGGGGGTCCTGTTGTTTTTCACAGTGGGGCTTTGCCACATATGCGCTGATAATATCTAGTTTAAATGTGGATCTATGAATATATTATTACTATATAGGACAATATAGAATATTGTATGTATTTATATTACGTATTTATACGTGTTTTTGTTTTGTTCTTTTTAGTTTTTATTAATATCTGGTATTAATATCGGGTAGGAAAACTGATAAATGGGTATGATCATATTAGTGTATATAGGAAAAAGGATGTGTGATATTATTATTATTATTAATGCAAAAATAATAATTGCTATATAATGATCATAAGGGATAGAACTTAGGGGTAGTAGTACATAAGTTTTCACTTCTTCCTACTCCTTTTCAAGCATGTATAATTTCATTTCATTTGTTTTCTTCATATTATTATTATTAATACAAGATAATAATTGCTATATAATGATCATAAGGGGTAGAAATTGGGGGTAGGAGTACATAAGCTTCTTCTTCTTCTTCTTCTTCTCTATTACTATTATTATGTATTTATTTTGTTGTTTGTTTGCTTATCAATCATTTATGTACCAGTACTTACATTTTGTGGGTTGATTTTTGTTTTGATTTCACTGTCTACATGTTTGAAATAATGATGTCATTCATTCAAAATTATATATATATATATATAAAAAAAAATAATAATAATAATTGGGACACCCTGTATATACAGATATAAAATGTGAGCCCAGTGAGAAGCCTGAAAGCAGGAGAAAGGAGGTGCTCAAAAGGGTAAATACTGTGAAAAATAGCATTTTCTTTTCTGGACCTGAAACACACTGTTCACATTTCTGTTCACATGAGATCTGACAGCTATGCATTCACCACCCACAGTAAATCAAAGAAAAGCCCACCACCCCCAGCCGACCTGTCGCCAATTATGTGAAACTTGGGTCATGTACCTCTCTGTGAGCCAGCGGTGTCCATTCCATGACATCAGCTGAGGTTCTCGTAATGTTTACAACAGTTAGATTTGTCATTTAGCAGCTTCGTCAGTCATGATGGTAAACATTAGAGGCATTCCACTTTGATTTCGATGATATAAAGACAAAAGCAGACACGAGAACTGTACAGACGCGATGGGTGTTCATGCTTTCCCTCATCCTCTAAAATGATCTTTGGTTCATTTTCTCTCTTTTCAGGTGGATGTCAGAATTCCGTCGTGTATACATGACATGTTACAGATCATCACAGAGGTCCCTTGATTGTTCTAAAACCAACGTTGTGAACAAAACAGCCACTTCTCCCATAGGACTCCTTTCACACAGAAAAGGCTCTCATCTCCCCTGAAACACTCTGAGGCATTGACGTGTTTACACCTGGAGTTTGTTCATCTCCTCTCTTTAGATTGCCTTTGGTGTCTGTGTGGTGGTATCTATGGCACTGACTGGAAAGCGTCAACGGTGGGCTGCTGTGCATTTCCATTTCTCGAGACAAATACTGAAATGGCTTCATTAGAAAAGAACAGAAAACCTGCTTAACAGACGTGGAGCAATGAAGAGTTTGGGTCAAATTTAGAGAATTTTATCAGCCATAATAATTCTGGTAAAAATATTGGTTAATACCAAATATAGCATTCACACCTGTATGTATATAGTGTATATTTACTTCCATTTCCTAAAGATTTGTACTCATGCAAATCTCGTATTTCTTCTCTGCTTTATTTGTGTATTCTATTTATATTTATATTATTTATTGCTTTTATGTCGTCACACTTTCCTTTTTTTATTGTGTTTTTGTTAGTATTTTTGTATGCAACAGCTTTTTTCCTAATAATCTAATATTTAGAATAGTAAGTATATTATAATAGTATAATAATATAATAGTAATTTCCCTTGTGGATCAATAAAGTTTGTCTAAGTCTAAGGTTACGTTCAGACTGCAGGCAAATGTGGATCAACTCCAATTTTTTTGCCCATATGTGACCTGCATCTGATCTGTTAAAGACAGTTTGAACAGCACAAATCTGTTTTTTTTTTTGTTTGTTTGTTTGTTTGTTTTATATTAGATTAGAAGTTGGACTTTTCACTCGTTTTGATACGTGTTCTAAGTAATCTCGGGCTAGTTTTTTTTTTTTTTTTTTTTTTTCTTCTCAGCAGGCACTATGTCAGTTGTTTTGAAACCAAACATATATTGATGTCATAATCATACCTAACACTATTATCCATACCTTTTCAGAAACTTTTGCCCATATGAGTAATCAGGAAAGCAAACAGTGTGTGATTTGCTGAATGTACTCGTCACACCAAAGGAGATTTCAAAAATAGTTGGAGTGTCCATAAAGACTGTTTATAATGGAAAGAAGAGAATGACTAGGAGCAAAACTATTACGAGAAAGTCTGGAAGATACTATTAAAGAAGAATGGGAGAAGTTGTCACCTGAATATTTGAGGAACACTTGCACAAGTTTCAGGAAGCGTGTGAAGGCAGTTATTGAGAAAGAAGGAGGACACATAGAATAAAAACATTTTCTATAGTGTCAGTTTTCTTGTGGCAAATAAATTCTCATGACTTTCAATAAACTAATTGGTCATACACTGTCTTTCAATCCCTGCCTCAAAATATTGTAAATTTTTCTTCCCCACCCTGTATATATATAATGGAAACACCTTCACCTCAAGATGATAATGCCCCAATCCATACAGCTAGAATTGTTAAAGAATGGCATGAGGAACATTCTAATGAAGTTGAGCATCTCGTATGGCCGGCACAGTCCCCAGACCTCAACATTATTGAGCATTTATGGTCAGTTTTAGAGATTCAAGTAAGACGTCGATTTCCACCGCCATCGTCTCAAAGAGTTGGAGGGTATTCTAACTGAAGAATGGCTTAAAATTCCTTTGGAAACAATTCATAAGTTGTATGAATCAATACCTCGGAGAATTGAGGCTGTAATTGCCGCAAAAGGCGGACCTACACCATATTAAATTATATTTTGTTGATTTTTTAAGGTGTTTCCACTATTTTGTCCAACCCCTGTATATATATATATATATATGTTTTAACACCTGTGATTGTACATTGCCATTTTATGCAACCTTAAATGTGTTTTTTTTTTTTTTTTTTTTTTTACTTCTCTCTCTCTCCTTCTTTCTTTTTCTATGCTAAATGCCTGACTAAGGACTGGAGGTGGAAATTAGCAATAGCTATAACCTCCTTATGTGAATCATCAGTTACTACAGCTTGTTTGTAACAGGTAGAAGTTTTACTATGTAATTTGCATTGTCAAACAAAACAAACTCTGTCCATTTCATGTCTTGGTCCAGATCCCAAAGTACACTTTCAGAGGTCTGGTGGAGTCCAGGTCTCGGGTCAGAGCTGTTTTTGTGGGGGGAAAAAAAAAAAAAAAAAAATTACACAATATTATGCCGTGTTTCCATTTCTTGGAACTGACTTGACTATTGCTGCGTTTCCACTTCGTGGAACCAGCTCGACTTGGCTCGGCTCAACTCGGTATTCCTGGAGACCGTTTCCATTACAAGATACTACTGACTTTACAGTACCTGGTCGTCATAGTGATGCAGCGCGTTACTTCCGTGTCATCTGTTCAGAGAGTTGCTGATAAACTCGCTGGTTGCGTGTTGCCTCGTCTGAATTTTTACATCGGCCACCAAAGACTGAATCTCCTCGATGAACCATGGTGTACTTTTGGGTTGTTATCATATGGATTAACCTACCACTATATTTACTGTCCACTTCTGCATCAGTTTTTTGTAAAATGGCGGGTCACAGAGACAACTCTGACCAATCAGTGGTCTCCAGTGTTTACGCGTCACGTTTTAGTATATGGTCCCCAGTCCTGGAACCTCGGTGGAGGTGATACCAAAAAAGTAGTACCGGGTACCAGATTCCAGGTCCTTTTTCGTAATAGAAATGCAAAAGGGCCGAGCCAAGTCGAGTCTAGCCGATACCACGCAGTGGAAACGGGGCATAAGGTCCCAGGTACTATTCCTGGAGACTGTTTCCATTACAGGATACTACTGACTTTACAGTACCTGGACGTCATAGCAATGCAGTGCGTTACTTCCGTGTCGTCTGCACAGAGAGTTGCTGATAAACTCACTCGTTGCGTGTTGTCTCATCAACCTCATGCTGAATTTTTACATCTGAATCTCCTCGACCGACCATGGTGTCGTTTTGCGGGCTGTGATCATAGGGATTAACCTACTGATATATTTACTGTAAACTTCTGCATCTGTTTTTTGTAAAACAGTGGGTCACAGAGATAACTCTCTGCAGTGTTCACACATCATGTTTTAGTATCTGTTCCCCAGTCCTGAAACCTCGGTGGAGGTGATAACAAAAGACTAATACTGGGTACGAGATTCTGGGTTCTTCTTCATAATGGAAACGCAAGATGGTCGAGTCGAGTCGAGCCGGTACCATATAGTGGAAATGCGGCATAAGGGAAGTGGACTCAATCACACAAAATTCAGAAAGAGCTGATAGCTACAGTTTGTCATACTTCTTTAGGTCAAGGAAGAGACAAGCAGAAATGGCAAGTGTCCAGGACCAGTATTTTGGGTGATATTAGTCATTTTGGAATATGATAGCCTTGCTCAGAATCATAGAATTGAAGTGGGTTACCTAGCAACAGATAAACAATGGGGCCACGTTGCCATGGAGTCAAATCTCATGTGCAGAAACAGACATGCCAGCTGAGAGGTTATTCAACTGAAAATGCCAGTGAAAATTTACCAAGAAAGTAAAGGAATGAACTGTATCAGAGGTAAGTTTATTATCTGACACATCTAGAACATGTGGTGCCCCACGAGTCAAGGCACTAGTAAAACATTATGAGAACGCAAGAAGGCAGAGTCGAGTGGAGCCGGTACCACAGAATGGAAACGTGGCGTTAGACAGGTGGTAATGTTCTGCTCCCATAAATGCTTGAGATCTGGTTGTTCTTTAGACTTTGGGTAGGTCTAAACCACTTTACGTTGGGAACAAACAACATGATTTGGAGATTCTGTGATTTCACCAACACAATTTCTCTCTTGTCAAAGTTGCTCAGATCCTTACTCTTGTCCATTTTTTGCTGTTTTCAACACATGAACTTCCACTAAATGTTCACTTCCAGCCTGATATAGAATAGAATAGAATAGAATAGAATAGAATAGAATAGAATAGAATAGCTTTGTCACTGTACAGGTACAATGAAATTAAAAAGTACAATGGTCCTAGGTGCCATAAAAAAGTATAAATAATGTATATAAAAGAGTATAAAAACTAAAATATAAAAGGGAAACCCTGACGGCATAAATATCTAAAAAGCAGCATAAGAAATAAGAGTGTAACTGGAAGTATAAAAGATACATAAAACATCATCATACACTCAGGACAACATTCAGCATTCCACACAATTAGCTAATTTCCAGCAGTATTCAGTGCAAATATGGCCCTGGGATAAAAACTGTTTTTTAGACGGTTTGTGCTGGCCTTTACTGTCCGGAAACATCTGCCAGAGGGTCAAAGTTCAAAAAGTGGAAAGCCAGGGTGGGTTGCATCTCTGATGATATTCCGTGCCCTCCTGAGACAGTGGGAACTGTAGAGGTCCTCCAGGGAAGGAAGGGGGCAGCCAGTGGTCTTCTGGGCCATGGTGATGACCCTTTGGAGCGCCTTCCTGTTCGCTGCCGTACAGCTGGAATACCACACACAGATGCAGTACATCAGGATGCTTTGTATGGCACATCGGTAAAAAGACACGAGCAGTTTCTGGGAGAGGTGGTTACTCCTGAGACTCCTCAGAAAAGAATATTTTATATATATATATATATATATATATATATATATATATATATATATATATATATATATATATATGGCCTGTAACAGTACACGTACCGAACCATTTCGGTACACACCTGTTTGGTTCAGTACACAGCTGTACCAAAACGGCACAGTATGAGAAAAAGAAAAAGGAATGAAAGACGTCATTCGATGTGGAACTTTAAATCCGCGCAAGTTTCACACAGACATATGGAAGGACGCGCACATTGACCCAAAATGTGAAATAGCAGTTGATATAAGGTTAAAAAAAACAACAACAAATATGATGTGAACCTGGAAGGAAGAGACTGAAGACCCTCCACCATCAGTCCAGTCCAGTTTGGATCAGTTCAGGTTCAGGTGAAAGACAACGAGGAAAGAGACGTTAATAAGACAGACGTTGTTTGGCCCCTAGGAACTACGGTAGTTCTCAAACACTTACACTAGCTCTGTCTGTCTGTCACGCATGCTGTATAATAGAGGAATAAATAGAAAGTTGAAAGTATGTAAAGTTTCACTTTTGTTTCACGACAGCGTTCGTTACGTTAGTTATGGACCACACCCCCAGGTATATAACTGCGCGCCCCCCCTACCCCCTGGCTCCGACAAAAAAAAAAAAAAAAAAATCCCCCGTGCACACAGGCACACAACACAGTTTGTTCTCTGTCCTAAAATAAATTTTATATATATATCTCTCTCTATCTATATCTCTCTCTATCTATCTATCTATCTATCTATCTATCTATCTATCTATCTATCTATCTATATATATATATATATATATATATATATATATATATATATATATATATATATTTATTTATTTATTTATTTTTTTTTTTTCTTTTTTTTTTTTTTTTTTTTCATTCCACCCACTGCCAGGTCACGCTGTAATGAGATAACCAAAGTTATTACCACTTTGCCTGTCAGTGATCAGAATGTTATGGCTGATTGGTGCATGTTTAGAGACTTGGGTCCACTTGTTAAAAACTGGTTCAGGATGGCCCCTCTGACATGGTTTAACATAAACATGCATAATGTAATATCCTGAAGGGCTTCAGTGCCGATAAAACAAGATAAAACAAGGTCCTCTGTGGGAAGAATTGGTCTTTCTATTTAACAAAGCAGAAAATATATAACATGGAGGGGTGATGGGTCGGCATGCAACAACATTTACTCAAAGGAGCTGAGCTTTCATTGCAGAAATATAATCCCGCCTTTTTCCTCCCTATTATTTATTGATTAGCAGTAGCTTTTATGTTCATATTCCTCCAAACTTGACTTCATTAACTGCTGTCAGGAGGCGGAGGCTTCATTACATCCTCGCTGATTCGTGTGCCTTCTGCTAACTCATTACCTTAGTGTTCCTAAGCTGAGCTATGTTTATGTTTATTGGACCACAGGGCGCGAGGTGCTGGTTACGTATGCATGCATGCCATCTGTATCCACTGCGGCAGAGAGAGAACCGAGTCCGAGCTGCTGCATTGCCCTCCCACAATGCACCTCTTGTAATTGCACTTAAAAAAAAAAAAAAAAAAAGGCCTGTCACTGAGCAATTACAAACAGTTACTCTGGGTCCTTTTTTGGGCAGATTTAAAAGCCCCACAGAAATGAGTAATTTCTTTGTTTTGCCTCTTCACACAAAGCTGTGATTATTATCATTTCCTTATAATTGGACTTATTTGGAGACGGAGCTTTTCTCCCTGAGGAGCACAGCTTCATTAGCATCTATAATTGTGCATGTGTTAAAGCCTTGCATTTACTTAATAGGGTCACTGTTAACATTCTCAACATCACTGTCATCTCCAAACTAATCAGTTTTTCACCTGTGATGCAGAAAAACTAAATGCCTCGGGGGGGGGGGGGGGGGGGGGGGGCTGGAAAGAGGTGAAGGATGATATTATATCTCAATAAGTTTCCCCTGGAAAGTAACAGGGCCCATTTCCTGTTCGGTTAATGGAAGGAGGGAAGGAGCAAAGCAAGAGGACGAGAGGTCAGAAAGTAGAGAGAAAGAAAAACAAAGGAGTGCAAAGAATATGAGCCATCCTCTAGACCAGGGCTGTCAAACTCATTTTAGTTCAGGGGCCACATTCAGCTAAATTTGATCTGAAGTGGGCCGAACCAGTAAAATAAGAATAATATAGAAATAATGTCAACTCCAAACTCTAGTAACACTTTACACACTATAAAGCACTAGTTAAGCATTAACAAATACTGTATTCATCATTTATAAAGGACATTTCTGACATGAATACTCATTACTATATGGTTTATAAGCACAGTTATAAATGTTTTACTCATCATTCATAACACTGGGTTACAAAAAAAAAAAGTTTTTTGCAAGTTCTCTAGGTTTTTTCAACTGAATTAGGACCATTTTGCACCGCTAAATCAAAAAATGACATCTGTTTTTCTCAATCAGGTCAGTTTTTTTTTGCTAATTTGATTTTGAAAAATTTGATCTTCTCACAAAATTGATTACATTTTTGTGACTTTATCAGTTGATTTTTTTTTTTTTTATATATAGTTCTCACTCAAAATAGGTTTTAAGAGAAAAAAAAATCATTTTCTAACAGGATTCCTGTTAAGTTCAATGGTGTATTCACCGCAGATGTAGCAGAATACGTCAGGCTTATTTTTGCAAGATCTTCTAGTTGAAGCCATTTCATTCACCTGTAATATTAAAAAAAAAACATTAATCATAAATTGGCAAAAGTAAAATCTTCAGAACTCGTTTATCGGAGGAAATATGAAAGAATTTTGTATCATATGATGTGAAAATGCCCATAAATGTAAGCAAAAATGTTAAAAAGCCAATATGTAGCATAGTTCAGAAAGTTGACCTGATTGAGCAAAATTAATGTGATTTTTGGATTCAGCACACCAAAATTATCCTAAATCAGCTCAAAAAACTTAATAAATTTGTTGTTGACCAGTGTAATCATTGAATCGCGCATTTTTTAAATAATCCCCTGTGCTGTGTCTTTCCTTTGTTGGAATAACTGACACTTTTGTGAGTCTTTAGGCATTGCCAACCTTTAAATGTCATTTGTAAATGCTTTATATGTCATATATAGTGCACACTTTAGATGAACTCACACCATAGACTTAATTAATGAGTAGTAAGTGCTTTATAACGACCTGAAATAATGAATTACTAACAGTTTATAGGACATCTATTGGAAAAGAAATGTGTGAGTTTGTATAAAATACCAACTCACATATTTACCAACCATTAGTACATGTCTGAATAGTGTACGTGCGAGCATAAATGCACATCATAACTGGTTTGTGAATGATGCAATATCTAATTTTTAAATGCTGAAGCCGTAATTTATAAAGTATGAAAATATAATAATTAAGCACATTGTAGATGAACTCATGAATGATGAGCAAAACCACTATAACTGTACTTATAAACCATATATTATTGAGTATTCATGTCAGAAATGTACTTTATAAATGATAAATTCAGTATTTGTTCATCCATAACTAATGTTCGCATTAATGATGAGTAAAACCATTATAACTGTGCTTATAAACCATATACTAATGAGTATTCATGTCAGAAATATGCTTTATAAATGAATACAGTATTTATTAATCCATACTAATGTTCTCATTAATGATTAGTAAAACATTTATAACTGCTTATATACCATATATTAATGTATATTCATATCAGAAATATGTTTTATAAATGATGAATACAGTATTTGTTAATGCTCAACTAATGCTTCATAGTGTGTACTTATTTTAAAGTGTTACCCGAACTTTTCTCTGTTTTAGAGCAAAATAACTACATTTACATTATGAAAAGGTTTACATCTACAAACTATCCTTTCAAACGATGTGAATAACATGAACAAGCTGAAAAAAATAAGCGTAATTTTAATAATATGCCTCAGTTTATCATTTACACATGTACGTTATAACTTACAAATACACAAAGTATTTAGTAACAGGCAGAATTTTGTTAAAATTGTACTTATTTTTCTTAAGACATTTCAGGTTGCTCATATTAGTTCAGGTTATTCACATTTTTTTGCGAAATTATACTTTGTTTTAGTGTAAATACATGAAAATATTTACATTTACACAGAGAAACATTTGGATTTGTCATTATTTCTATGTTATTATGATAGTATTTTACTGGTCCTGCCCACTTGAGTTTGAATTGTTCTGAATGTGGAACCTGAACTAAAAGGATTGTTAATATCTTAGTGTAATTTTTGCATTTCACAAATTCATCCCAAGGGCCAGACTGGACCCTTTGGCGGGCTGGATTTAGCCCCGGGCCGCATGTTTGACACCCGTGCTCTAGACCACCTGGAGGAGAAACATAACAACCCAGACTTTTTTTTTTTTTTTTTTTTTCCACAGTGGAGATGAGTTCATCTGTGGACATGTAGGACTCCTGAGACAGTGCTGTAGTGATTGTTAACAACAAAAATAAATAAAAAAAAAAACAACCCAAGGCTGTGTTTTAACACTAAAGTGCTTTTTATATATACAGACTGTACTTTTGCATCATTTGGCAAAAACTCCAAATGTACCTTTCATTATACTGTAATTTAAGTGGTTTAACCTCCTAAAAGACCCAGGAAATGTCAGCAAAGTACAAGCTTTTTTTGTTTTTTATTAAATAAGTGCCTATACTGGAAACATCATGATGCAACAGTTTTTTCAGATGCAGTTTCTTTTATTTATTTATTTATTTATTTATTTATTTATTTATTTATTTATTTATTTATTTTTGTATAAAGTTGTGAAACTCTTGTCCACAAATGTAGACAGAAAACCCATAGCATAGCTGGGTCTTGGGAGGTTAAAGGTGCTGGAGACTTTCGTGACCAATTTTTCATCAAATCTGTCAAACCTTAGTCATATCCTCAGTATCATGAATCTGTAAGTCTTTCTGTCATTACTCACCTGAATCTCTTGCATTACGGTGAACAATTTCGAAGTACCATCCACCATAAACAAAACCATGTGTTTACATTCAGAGCCGGGAGGTCACTTGAAACCATGTATATTTGTTTCAGGTAAAAATAGCGCTGATCCCCTCCACCCTGGATGTCAGGATACTCCATTTCTGTCCACATGTCAGTGTTCGTGGACCACTTGTTCTTTGGTAGCTCATATGGATCCATGTCCAGTCCAAATGATCCTTAATTTAATTTCATATTTCACATTTTCCTGGTCTCGCTGTGTTTACTGCTATAGTCCGTGTTAAAATTTAGCTAATTTTTCTAAAGAAATTAAATTTTTTTCTGGTTGTTCACATCTTTTTGTGAAAAGATGGTATGTAAATGTAAATATTTTCATAATTTAATGATTTTTATTGCACTAAAATGGAGAAAAACTTTGAGCTGTCATTATTTATAGTTTTTTTTTTTTTTTTTTTTAAGCTATTATTTTAATGGTTAATGGTTTGGCCCGCTTGAGATCGAACTGGGCTGAATGTGGCCCCTGAACTAAAATGAGTTTGACACCCCTGTTGCATTCTTATTTTAGTTACACATTCCAAACTTCAAAATTTCAACAATATTATGTTTGTGTAACATTGTGTGTAATGCACATGTACAAGTGATAAGTTGAGGCATAATATTGTTAAAATTTAGCTTATTGTAAAGAAATTCATTTTTTTCCCTGGTTGTTCACATCTTTTTTTTATGAAAAGATAGTTTGTAAATGTAAATATTTTCATAATTTAATGTTTTTTATTGTACTAAAATGAAGAGAAAAACTTTGAGTTGTCATTATTTATAGTTTTTTTTTTTTTTTTTTTTTTTTTTTTTTTTTTTAGGCTATTATTTTAATGGTTAGGCCCGCTTGAGATCGAACTGGGCTGAATGTGGCCCCTGAACTAAAATGAGTTGGACACCACTATTGTAGCATTCTTATTTTAGTTACACATTCCAAACTTCAAAATTTCAACAATATTATGTTTGTGTAACATTGTGTGTAATGCACATGTACAAGTGATAAGTTGAGGCATAATATTGTTAAAATTTAGCTTATTTTGTAAAGAAATAATTTTTCTGGTTGTTCACATCTTTTTTTATGAAAAGATAGTTTGTAAATGTAAATATTTTCATAATTTACTATTTTTTATTGCACTAAAATGAAATGAAAAACTTTGAGCTGTCATTATTTATTTATTTATTTATTTTTTTTAAGCTATTATTTTAATGGTTTGGCCCGCTTGAAATCAAACTGGGCTGAATGTGGCCCCTGAACTAAAATGAGTTTGACACCCCTGTTGCATTCTTATTTTAGTTACACATTCCAAACTTCAAAATTTCAACAATATTATGTTTGTGTCACATTGTGTGTAATGCACATGTACAAGTGATAAGTTGAGGCATAATATTGTTAAAATTTTGCTTATTTTTCCAAAGAAATTATTTTTATTCCTGGTTGTTCACATCTTTTTTTGTGAAAAGATAGTTTGTAAATGTAAATATTTTCATATTTTAATTTTTTTTTATTGCACTAAAATGAAGAGAAAAACTTTGAGTTGTCATTATTTATTGTGGATTTTTTTTTATTTTTTTTTTTAGGCTATTATTTTAATGGTTAGGCCCACTTGAGATCGAACTGGGCTGAATGTGGCCCCTGAACTAAAATGCGTTTGACACCCCTGTTGCATTCTTATTTTAGTTACACATTCCAAACTTCAAAATTTCAACAATATTATGTTTGTGTAACATTGTGTGTAATGCACATGTACAAGTGATAAGTTGAGGCATAATATTGTTAAAATTTTGCTTATTTTTCTAAAGAAATTCATTTTTTTCCTGGTTGTTCAAATCTTTTTTTAATGAAAAGATAGTTTATAAATGTACATATTTTCATAATTTAATATTTTTTATTGCCCTAAAATGAAGAGAAAAACTTTGAGTTGTCATTATTTATAGTTTTTTTTCCTTTTTTTTTTTTTTTTTTTTTTTTTTTAAAAAAGCTATTATTTTAATGGTTAGGCCCGCTTGAGATCGAACTGGGCTGAATGTGGCCCCTGAACTAAAATGAGTTGGACACCACTATTGTAGCATTCTTATTTTAGTTACACATTCCAAACTTCAAAATTTCAACAATATTATGTTTGTGTAACATTGTGTGTAATGCACATGTACAAGTGATAAGTTGAGGCATAATATTGTTAAAATTTAGCTTATTTTTGTAAAGAAATAATTTTTTTTCTGGTTGTTCACATCTTTTTTTATGAAAAGATAGTTTGTAAATGTAAATATTTTCATAATTTACCATTTTTTATTGCACTAAAATGAAATGAAAAACTTTGAGCTGTCATTATTTATTTATTTATTTTTTTTTTTTAAGCTATTATTTTAATGGTTTGGCCCGCTTGAGATCAAACTGGGCTGAATGTGGCCCCTGAACTAAAATGAGTTTGACACCCCTGTTGCATTCTTATTTTAGTTACACATTCCAAACTTCAAAATTTCAACAATATTATGTTTGTGTGACATTGTGTGTAATGCACATGTACAAGTGATAAGTTGAGGCATAATATTGTTAAAATTTTGCTTATTTTTCCAAAGAAATTATTTTTTTTCCTGGTTGTTCACATCTTTTTTTGTGAAAAGATAGTTTGTAAATGTAAATATTTTCATATTTTAATTTTTTTTTATTGCACTAAAATGAAGAGAAAAACTTTGAGTTGTCATTATTTATTGTGGATTTTTTTAAATTTTTTTTTTTAGGCTATTATTTTAATGGTTAGGCCCGCTTGAGATCCAACTGGGCTGAATGTGGCCCCTGAACTAAAATGCGTTTGACACCCCTGTTGCATTCTTATTTAAGTTACACATTCCAAACTTAAAAATTTCAACAATATTATGTTTGTGTAACATTGTGTGTAATGCACATGTACAAGTGATAAGTTGAGGCATAATATTGTTAAAATTTTGCTTATTTTTCCAAAGAAATTATTTTTTTTCCTGGTTGTTCACATCTTTTTTTGTGAAAAGATAGTTTGTAAATGTAAATATTTTCATATTTTAATTTTTTTTTATTGCACTAAAATGAAGAGAAAAACTTTGAGTTGTCATTATTTATTGTGGATTTTTTTAAATTTTTTTTTTTAGGCTATTATTTTAATGGTTAGGCCCGCTTGAGATCCAACTGGGCTGAATGTGGCCCCTGAACTAAAATGCGTTTGACACCCCTGTTGCATTCTTATTTAAGTTACACATTCCAAACTTAAAAATTTCAACAATATTATGTTTGTGTAACATTGTGTGTAATGCACATGTACAAGTGATAAGTTGAGGCATAATATTGTTAAAATTTTGCTTATTTTTCTAAAGAAATTCATTTTTTTCCTGGTTGTTCAAATCTTTTTTTAATGAAAAGATAGTTTATAAATGTACATATTTTCATAATTTAATATTTTTTATTGCCCTAAAATGAAGAGAAAAACTTTGAGTTGTCATTATTTATAGTTTTTTTTCCTTTTTTTTTTTTTTTTTTTTTTTTTTTTAAAAAGCTATTATTTTAATGGTTAGGCCCGCTTGAGATCGAACTGGGCTGAATGTGGCCCCTGAACTAAAATGAGTTGGACACCCCTGCTCTATAAGCAAAATAATGGAATCGTTAGCTCTAAAACCACCAGAACGTGTGCGTTGGCCTCCTCGGCTCGGGTCGGTTTAGCGATCCCCGCCTCAGGCTCCGTAACACGTCAAACCCTGGAGAAGAGCTGGAGCCGCCCTCAGCAGAACCCTCCGCCCCGTCGCTTCTCCATTTTCTGTTTATTGACTCAGTTCCGCTGCATTCACCGGCCCGACTTGACGTGTTACAAAAGTGAGTGAGCGCGGTTAAAATAATGTTAATAATGATAACACACACATTATCCATCCCTTACGTCCTTCGCTCTTTTATTCTAGCACATAAATTTCCTCTCTTCCTCTTTCTTCCACGAGCCTGCCAGCGCTGAAAATGACTCCTACTGAACAAATGAATAATATCCATGACAGCACAGCTTCAATTCAGCGTGTTACCGTGCTTTTACTGTGCCCTCCAGAATTATTGGTGGCCTTGGTGAAGATTAGCTCATTACTTTTACAGCTTTTTGGCTCATCTTCACCAAGGGTCCCCATAATTCTGGAGGGCAATATATATCTTTCCCTCCTACGTCTCTCATCTCCTCTTCCTGCTCTCAGCCCGCCACCTTATCTCACTTTTAAGCTCATGCATAATTCATACGACTCTTTCTGTTAGCAAGAAATTATATTTCAAAAATGAGCAAACAACAGGGATTTGATTATCTCGACTGGATTGAGCTGCAGCACTTAAATTTCATGTGTTCATGCAGTGCTTCTTTTACAATCGACCGAGCAGGTTTGTAGTTTGGATTTGTTTTCTGCAGTTATGGGACCATTAAGTATTAACAAAAGATAAAAAAAAAAACAACAAAAACAACAAGACATGAGCCGTTTAAGTCTTTTTTTAAGAGCACGACCACATGCGGCATAACCTCTGCCAAACCTCCTACTCTGCTGTACTTTGGATTTGCACTTTAAAAACAAAACGGAGGTGTTTTCTTTTTTTTTTTTTTTTTTTACAAATAAGGAACAGGTGAGTCAGCATTCCTGGAGCACAAGTAAACATCGGAGGTGAACAATGGTTCAAAAACGACTTGTCTCAGTTTGCAACACCAGCAAACATCTGTCATCTACAGGGTGGGGAAGCAAAATTTACAATATTTTGAGGCAGGGATTGAAAGTCAGTGTATGACCAATTAGTTTATTGAAAGTCATGAGAATTTATTTGCCACAAGAAAATTGACATAATAGAAAATGTTTTTATTCTATGTGTCCTCCTTCTTTCTCAATAACTGCCTTCACACGCTTCCTGAAATTTCCGCAAGTGTTCCTCAAATATTTGGGTGACAACTTCTCCCATTCTTCTTTAATAGTATCTTTAAGAAAGTCGACACTGCTTTGTGATGTTCTATTGGTAGCATGTTCTAAAACGCCCCAAATAGCAGAATCCAGAGGGTTTAGATCTGGGCTAGAAGGCGGCCATAAACATGATTCCCAAAAATTGCTAAAGTTGGATTTGTTGCTGTTGTCAACAAGTGTTTTGGTGTTCTTGTGTAAGATTTGAACTTCAAATCATATTTTACTGCATTTCTAACAGTCTTTTTGTCTATGTCAAGTTCAATTGCCATTTTTCTCATGGATTTGGTTGGATCCTTTAGGATTTTGGATTTGAGAGCTTTAATAAAAGCTTTGGTACGTTTTTTGTTGCTTCCTCCACTTCCAGACTTTCTCGTAATAGTTTTGCTCATAGTCATTCTCTTCTTTACATTATAAACAGTCTTTATGGACACTCCAACTATTTTTGAGGCAGGGATTGAAAGACAGTGTATGACCAATTAGTTTATTGAAAGTCATGAGAATTTATTTGCCACAAGAAAATTGACATAATAGAAAATGTTTTTATTCTATGTGTCCTCCTTCTTTCTCAATAACTGCCTTCACACGCTTCCTGAAACTTGTGCAAGTGTTCCTCAAATATTCGGGTGACAACTTCTCCCATTCTTCTTTAATAGTATCTTTAAGAAAGTTGACATTGCTGTGTGATGTTCTATTGGTAGCATGTTCTAAAACGCCCCAAATAGCAGAATCCAGAGGGTTTAGATCTGGGCTAGAAGGCGGCCATAAACATGATTCCCAAAAATTGCTAAAGTTGGATTTGTTGCTGTTGTCAAGTGTTTTGGTGTTCTTGTGTAAGATTTTAACTTCAAATCATATTTTACTGCATTTCTAACGGTCTTGTTGTCTACCTCAAGTTCAGTTGCCATTTTTCTCATGGATTTGGTTGGATCCTTTAGGATTTTGGATTTGAGAGCTTTAATAAAAGCTTTGGTACGTTTTTGTTGCTTCCTCCACTTCCAGACTTTCTCGTAATAGTTTTGCTCATAGTCATTCCCTTCTTTCCATTATAAACAGTCTTTATGGACACTCCAACTATTTTTGAAATCTCCTTTGGTGTGACGAGTGTATTCAGCAAATCACACACTCTTTGATGTTTGCTTTCCTGATTACTCATCAAGGTTATAATAGTTTTGGATTTTTCATTATAGTTTAGTTTTATTTAGTTTTGACTTTTTTTTCTCTAATTCAGTTTGTTTTAATTAGTTTTTAGAGCAGGTTTGCTAATTTTTATTAGTTTTCATTTTTTTCTAAATGCTTAGTTTTAGTTTAGTTTCTTTATATCTTTTCTCTTCTTCTCCGTCAAGTTCAAATAAATCTCAGACAGGACTCTGCTGCTTTCTACCAGTTTTAGTCTCCATGTTTCCAGGTAGAGTGGGGACCAGAAGACGACTAAACGACAAGTGACGAGAAGTGACAAACCGTTAAATATCATATGGTGCCAGCAGCAAAAATTGCTTGAGGGAAATAAATCGAGTTTGTATCAATCCAACATTGACAAAGACAAAAACGAAGGGATTTTTAGCCATAATTTTTATACGTTTTAGCTAGTTTTGTAAGCACACAATACAGTTTCAGTTAATTATCGTTTTTTTTCCTTTTAATTATAGTTTTTATTTATTTCAGTTAACGAAAATGTTTTTACAATTCTAGTTTTCGTCATTTTGTTAACGATAATAAACTTGTTACTCATATGGGCAAAAGTTTCTGAAAAGGTATGGATGATAGTGTTAGGTATGATTATGACATCAATATATGTTTGGTTTCAAAACAACTGACGTAGTGCCTGCTGAGAAAAAAACAACTAAATGTTCATTGTAAATTTTGCTTCCCCACCCTGTAGAAAATCTATATAGGCAACCTGCTTATTCAACCCATATTTTGAGTTAGGGATATAGAAATTTTGTCTATTGAAAAATGTGTAGGACCTAATTTTCATACACAAACAGGAACCCACAAATAACACATACAACCAAGACGGCAATATATATAAAACATGCTGCAATTACATATGTATAAACAGCCTGTTCACCCACGCATACCCTAAAACCTCTGCTACTGAACAAGAAAAGTGAATTAGTGAGATAATGTTTCATTTCAACAGTTACATGAAGCGCAATTAACACACAGTCTCAAAAGACATGCCAAACTGAAGATAACAAATTAAAAATAAAAGCAGTTTCTGTAACGGGTACAGGGAGGACCCAAGCACAACACACTCAGGTAAAAGTCAGTGACAGTCTTTAACCCTTTCATGCATAGTGGTAGCTCCAGTGGACAGTTATTCTCCAGCTGTTCTCTTGTATATTCATGGGTTTTGTCGTTTTACTTGTATATCAACCAACACAGTGGACACTTATGCACCATCCCATAATACACTGACATTCAGACCATCACTGTAACTTTGCAGCTCTTGATAAACCTGATCTGTAGCAACGTATTTGACTGTAAATCAATTGCTAATTGTTATTAGACTGTTTTTTTTTTTTTTTCAAAGTTGTTGTGTTTTGTTGTTTTTTGCATATTATTTGAGTGAGTAATAACTACTATTATAGTATGTTAAAATGTGAGAAAACATCAGATTAGTGACATTTAAAAAAACAAAACCAAAAACATTTATTTCATAGTTTTCACACAGTATGACAGTAAATGCATGTTTCTTTGCTTCAAAAATTAAATGCATGGTGTCCATCTGAGTGGATATTTTTGTTAATCCATGAAAAATACGTTAATAAAAAAAAATTAATTTCAGGAACATTGTTTTTCATGCCTAAAAAAGGAACAAAAACACCCTGGGGAAAAAAAAAAAAAAAAAATCTTGATTAAGGTTCTCATAATTCATGCATGAAAGGGTTAATCCAGTGGTTTCCAACCTTTTTTTTGGCTCATGACCTCATTTTAACCCTTTCATGGATAGTGGTCACTACAGTGGACAGTTATTCTCCAGCTGTTCTCTTATATATTCATGTGTTTTGTTGTTTTAGTTCCATATCAGCCAACACAGTGGACACTTATGCATCATCCCATACACTGACATTCATACCATTACTGTAACTTTGCTGTTCTTTTATCTAAATCAACTGTTAATTGTTATTTTACTGTAATTAACAGTTTTTTCATATTATCGGAGTGAGCAATAACTGGTATTATAGTTTATTAAAATGTGAGAAAACATCAGATTAGCAGCATTAACCTCCTGAGACCCAGGAAAGTGAAAATTTTAGCTTTTTTTCCATTAAACAATTGTCTTGATTAGAAACTACATAATGCAACAATTTGTTTGTTTTCTGAGACATTTTTAAATTATTTTTTATTTATTTATTTATTTTAATGGAATGTCCTTTACACCATTTTTTTTTTTTTTTTAAGTAAAACTGTCAAACTTTTGTCCCCTACAAAAGGACAAAAATGCATTGCTGGGTCTCAAGAGGTTGAAAATGCTTTTATTTCATAGTTTTCACACAGTATGTCAGTAAATGCATGTTTCTTTGCTTAAAAAATTAAATGAACGGTGTTCAGCTGAGTGGACATTTTTGTAGCGCCATGGAAAATAGGTTCATAAAAAAAAAAAAAAAAAAAAAAAAACAACATTGTTTTTTTTCATGCTGAAAGAGGAATAAAAACACTCAGGAAAGAAAATCTTGATAAAGGTGCTTATAATTCATGCATGAAAGAGTTAACATCACAAATGTCTAGTAAAACTTGGTGCCCAACATAAGTGGATGTCACCAGGATGATCTGTGTTCGCCTGCTGAGCTTCCATCTCTGGACTGGGTGTCGCTGCCTTCTTCTCCACAGCAGATAAATAATGATCTGTATTAAGAGTACAAATGCCCACAGGTAGATGATGATGCAATCCATAGGTTGTTATTTTCTCTGCCATGAACATATCTGCTTTCATACGGCCTTTAAAAAAAAAAAAAAAAAAAAAAAATGGCGGTGAAACAACGCCCTCTGTCGACACGTTATGGCAGTGGTTCCCAACCTTTTTTGACTCGTGACCCCATTTTAACATCACAAATTTCTGGCGACCCTAGACATTCAAAACAGAGTTTTTTTTTTTTTTTTGATAAAATTAATTTGTTTTTGATCATGTAATAGTTTGCTACTCTATGTTGCAAATAAACATTAATTTTAGACGACATTTAGTCTATATAATGTATATTATTATGGACGGAGGCAGAAAATCCAGGTGTAGATTACTGCACAAAGTGAGAATTTGATTTTCCTTGGTCAGGATATGTACAGTCAGTCCAGCTTGGATTTCCAAGGCTGACAATTAATACTGAACAAACGAGAACTCAAACTATGAATTATGAAAGAGCTGCAGCATCTGAAACTGACCACAATGAACATTTGACAGATGAACAGAACCACAGTGCTTCAGTTTCAGACTCACAGTTTGGCATGTCTGTTATGGATTGTGATTGTCTCACTCTCTCAAGTCACCATATATTTCTGATTAGTAGCTACATTTTGTCTTTTTGTTTTTAATTTTTTATCAATTACTAGAAATTTCAGGCGACCCCATTTGAATTCCAGGCGATCCCACGTGGGGTCCCGACCCCAAGGTTGAAAAACACTGTTATGGGCTCGCAGGGGCAAGCACTTCGGTTGCCAGTGTAAGTTTATACTTCTTCCTACTCCTTTTTGACCATGTAAAATTCAGACTTGTATGTGCTCGAAGATAGATTCTGTTCATTTAAATGTTACTTTGTTTTTGTCTTAATTTGTGTCATTTTGTTTCTTTGCATGTTCTAAATAAATAAATAAATAAATAAACAAACAAACTAGAAGCATTCGGAGAGCGCAGACCTCTGCCAAGGCAGATCAGTGGGCCCACATGTCTCCACTCCACCCCCAATCACCATCAAAATTTAGTCATTTGTTCCTTGTACCAGTATCAACATTTCCTGAAATTTTCATCCAAATCTGTCCATAACTTTTTGAGTTATCTTGCACACACACAGACAGACAGACAAACCAACACCGACAAAAACATAACCTCCTTGGCGGAGGTAATAAAATAAGTGGTGCAGAAACCAGCTCCGACACTGTGCTGGCTGGTCTGAAAACACTTTCAGAGGAATGTCCATGGAACAGGATGCATGGACACTCACAAATGATACAGAGGTCTCTCTCATGAGGAAGCCAGGGAACAGACATGGTCAAAAAACAAAGGTTTGTGGTTCGGTTTACTGGGGCTAACACAAGCAGACGTAGCCAGGATCAAGTGACATTGGAACTGGAAAATCAGGCAAGGAGTAAAAGCTAGCCAGTCAGGCGTAATGCGAGAACAATCTAGCACTGGCTGAACGAATCTGCTCAGTTTATATTCTGGCCAGCTGATTAGGCACACCTGTGAGCAACAGGTGGAACTGATGTGGGTGATGAGGTGTGGCAACATGAGGGAGGAGACAGCAGCAAAGCAGACTGTGACAAGTTTCAGTAGAAGACGACAAAAGTGACCTGAATCAACTGGTAATGACGTGTAAAAACTCTCTCGGTGTCAGTCTCAGACATGACCACATCAGAACTGATTCGATGAGACTTTAAAATACCCAAGCACCTTATGTAGTTGGACTATACCTACTTTTCGAACCACCGTAGATCATTTAAATAACTGTTACACTTAAATCACTGACTCACTTTATATCACTGTTTCACTTTATATCACGCCCTGAAATGTGTAAATACAACCAGAAGTCTTTATTTATAGCACTGTACAGGAAGCTCTTTACGAGGTAGATCTTTAGTTCATTAGCAAGTGTCTTTTAGAGTATATATGTCAGGATCTGTGCCTGTGTGACTCTCAGCTCCTCCCTTTTGGTCATGGTCTGTGCCTGTATGACCCTTAGTTTCTCCTTTTCCTAATTATATTCATCTGACTCACCTGCTGGCACTGCATGGCTGCAGCCAATTACTTCTGACCTATTTAAGGCTTTGGTTTGCAGCCATGCAGCGCTGGTCCATTTCTTTCCATTTCATTCAATAACCCGGACATTCACTCATCTAGGGACTCTGACCCAGGTTTTGTATGTTTTTTTTTTTTATGGACTCTGTTTTTTGCTTTAGATTTTGGTGTTAGGTTTTCCGTTGTGTTGTTTTCATTTTTTGTTAAATAAACTTTTAATTTTTTCTCCTCAGTACCGTGCACTTGAGTCCTCTCTTTTCCCCCCTGTTGTGACAATATATCGGCTAAAATTTGCTTAGAGGTCTTATTTCTGTCTTTGTGCATAAGAAATCATTATAAGTGAATCCCCAAAGGAACTTTGTGTTGGTAAATGCAAGTTATGCAAATTTACAGGATTTCAGTTCTGTTGCAACATGTTGATGGTCATATGAACTATGTTTTCAGCTCAAAAATGTCCAATTTCATCACAGTTAATGCTATATTTTCATGTCACAAATGGCCAACTTATATTTTAACTGAGTTTACCTGAAAAACAAATATTCTATTCTTTTAGATTCCCCAATTTTTCTTACAAGATTCTCTCCTACATATCACATGTTTTATTTTTACAGGTTCAATATGGAGTATGGTGCTGATCCATCCTGCTTATGTTACGGCGATACATACATGAAGAATGTCACACGTCACTTTTTAAATCAACAGTTTTCTAATAATAAGCATTTTTATAAAGAAATAATAATTCTATATTGTTATTTACTCTTTAGTATGATGATAAACTATACAATAAATACTTATGATCCTAGTTTTTGCACAGGGATCATTAGTGTAAACGGTGACATGGCTGCAGAGCATCAGTATGATGGGATCTGTAACAACCATGTCACATCCGTCCACTGACACATTTAGTGTTTTTGTGTCAGCTGTTATTGTTTTAGATCCACAATACTAACATTTATGAAGAAGAGGAGAATTAGCAATAGTAAGTATATAAGTTTATTACTAATAAAGTACTGGTACTGACCAGAGCATCATGGGTAATGTCACGTCCGTCCACCAGCAAAAGTTTTCACATACACGTGCTATTCAAAATCCAAATATTTCTGAAAATAGAGCTTCCACTGTCAAATAATATCAGTAGTCTGTGCATAAATGGATTAGCATTATTTCAACACAGTTCTATGAATTTCTTACAACTTTTTTTTTTTGACGAAAATGGCCACTCATTTGACCCCCAAAGTAAATTTTAGCCGATATACTAACTTTAATGTCAACCTGTCTACTAACCCACTGTTGTGTTGTGCTTTGGTCTGTTTCTTTGTTTTTTGTCTTCTTGTGCTGTATGTAAAGCTGCTGAATACTTGAATTTCCCTCAGGATTAATAAAGTATCTATCTATCTATCTATCTATCTATCTATCTATCTATCTATCTATCTATCTATCTATCTATCTATCTATCTATCTATCTATCTATCTATCTATCTATCTATCTATCTATCTATCTATCTATCTATCTATCTATCTATCTATCTTTTATTCATTCATCATCAGTCAGTCATCCATCCATCCATCCTTTATTCATTCATCGTCAGTCAGTCATCCATCCATCCATCCATCCATCCTTTATTCATTCATCATCAGTCAGTCATCCATCCATCCATCCATCCTTTATTCATTCATCGTCAGTCAGTCATCCATCCATCCATCCATCCTTTATTCATTCATCGTCAGTCAGTCATCCATCCATCCATCCTTTATTCATTCATCGTCAGTCATCCATCCATCCATCCATCCATCCATCCATCCATCCATCCATCCTTTATTCATTCATCGTCAGTCAGTCATCCATCCATCCATCCTTTATTCATTCATCGTCAGTCAGTCATCCATCCATCCATCCTTTATTCATTCATCGTCAGTCATCCATCCTTTATTCATTCATCGTCAGTCATCCATCCATCCATCCATCCTTTATTCATTCATCGTCAGTCAGTCATCCATCCATCCATCCATCCTTTATTCATTCATCGTCAGTCAGTCATCCATCCATCCATCCATCCATCCATCCATCCATCCATCCATCCATCCTTTATTCATTCATCATCAGTCTTCCATCCATCCATCCATCCATCCTTTATTCATTCATCATCAGTCTTCCATCTATCATCCATCCATCCATACTTCATTCCTCCATCCATCCATCCATCCATCCATCCATCCATCCATCCTTTATTCATTCATCAGTCTTCCATCTATCCATCCATCCATCCATCCATCCATGAGAAATGAAAACGCAGTATTATTAATGTAATACATAAATAAGACAGGATCCCGCAACTGATCCTTGCGGAACACCTTTTCTGTTAAGAATTGGATATTTTCAGGTTTGATACACTATAATCTTCCTGACAGATAATTCCATAATCATCTTAAATCTATTACGTATCGTCTGTGTAAACAGTCGGAGACAGACTCTATCAAAGCGCATAAGAAATCAGTGGAAATAAGACTTTATTTAGGTTTATTTTTGCCAAACAGGGAAGATTGGATATTGGCTGATAAATAATAAAAATGCAGTTGTCTCCTTGGAAAAAAAAAAACAAAAACAACATGCAACAAGAGTATTTGAGGACATCTGGAGATGTTAGAATAATAGAATGTTGGGAGGAGGTAGAAGGTAGTGAAAACATTTAACACAGAAAATAAGCAGTGGTCTCCTGTGCTGAGCTTTTTTAGTTATGCAGGAAAAGTGCCTCGCTGTTTGTGTGCAGTTTTTCTCCCTGTTTATTTTGTGAACACATTTTAGAAAGGAGGGGATGAGGGGTTTACATTAAACTTAGAGAAAAATACCCGCCTTCTAAATCCCCCCATTTCAGAACAACCATCCTCAGCCCTTTTTAATGTCTGTGCTGAAAAAAAAAAAAAAAAAAAAAAAGCGGCTTCAGATGTTCCCAGTCGAGCTGTGGGAGATTGGGAGGTTGTGATGGAGTTCACAAGGGCAGAAGAATATTTTGTTGGAGGAATAAATTAGTAGCTTCAGTTTTTGGTGTTTGGCCAAATAGTCTGGGAATTCATCCACCACCTTAGAAAGACAGACTTAGATGATATAATAATGAAAATACAGTAATATGGAAAGGGGGGAAAAAAGCAATGCACGCAGAAAAACACATCCCTTTGGAGAGTCAATGTATTCGACCAAACAAGCAATGTTTCTAAAGTGCACAATCCATTAATTATGTACTAGATTGCATAAATTTGAAGTTGTGTGGGATTTATGTGCGTGATGCTCAGTTTCACCGACTTAAGATGATGAGAATGTTTTGCAAATACATGCAACAGTCTAGTAATGTTAGGATATTCAGAAAATGCAAATGCCTACTCGAAAGTATAAAGAAGTGCAAAGAGACAATGGCCAAATCTACAATCAATGATCACCCCGATAATAATGCTGTTAATTATTCTTCATATGTACCCACAATCTGCTCCACTTTAACCCTTTCGTGCATGAATTATGAGAACCTTAATCACAGTTTTTTTCCTGAGTGTTTTTATCCCTCTTTAGGCACAAAAATAATAATTCAATTGACTATTTATTAGCCTATTTTTATGGAGTTACAAAAATGTCCACTCAGCTGGACACCATGCATTTAGTTTTAAAACCAAAAAAAAAACAACATGTACAGGGTGGGGAAGCAAAATGTACAATATTTTGAGGCAGGGATTGAAAGACAGTGTATGACCAATTAGTTTATTGAAAGTCATGAGAATTTATTTGCCACAAGAAAATTTACATAATAGAAAATGTTTTTATTCTATGTGTCCTCCTTCTTTCTCAATAACTGCCTTCACACGCTTCCTGAAACTTGTGCAAGTGTTCCTCAAATATTCAGGTGACAACTTCTCCCATTCTTCTTTAATAGTATCTTTAAGAAATTCGACATTGCTGTGTGATGTTCTATTGGTAGCATGTTCTAAAACGCCCCAAATAGCAGAATCCAGAGGGTTTAGATCTGGGCTAGAAGGCAGCCATAAACATGATTCCAAAAAATTGCTAAAGTTGGATTTGTTGCTGTTGTCAACAAGTGTTTTGGTGTTCTTGTGTAAGATTTGAACTTCAAATCATATTTTACTGCATTTCTAACGGTCTTGTTGTCCACCTCAAGTTCAGTTGCCATTTTTCTCATGGATTTGGTTGGATCCTTTAGGATTTTGGATTTGAGAGCTTTAATAAAAGCTTTGGTATGTTTTTTGTTGCTTCCTCCACTTCCAGACTTTCTCGTAATAGTTTTGCTCATAGTCATTCTCTTCTTTCCATTATAAACAGTCTTTATGGACACTCCAACTATTTTTGAAATCTCCTTTGGTGTGACGAGTGCATTCAGCAAATCACACACTCTTTGACGTTTGCTTTCCTGATTACTCATATGGGCAAAAGTTTCTGAAAAGGTATGGATAATAGTGTTAGGTATGATTATGACATCAATATATGTTTGGTTTCAAAACAACTGACGTAGTGTCTGCTGAGAAAAAACAACTAAATGTTCATTGTAAATTTTGTTTCCCCACCCTGTATACTACTGAACAGTTGAACAATGGCTGTCATTGTTATTAGACTGTAATTAACAGATTTTTTTTTTTTAATCTCCGTGAATTGAGTAGTGACTAGTATTAGAGTATAATAAAATGTGAGAAAACAGATTAGCAGCTTTAAAAAAAGTTTTTATTTCATAGTTTTCACACAATATATTTGTTTAATTTTATTATTTATTTATTTTGAACATGCAAAGAAACAAAATAAAACAAAACAAAGCAAATTAAGACAAAAACAAAATAACTTTTAAATTAACAGAATCTATCTTCAAGTACGTGCAAGTCTGAATATCAGTAAAAAAAAAAAAAAAAAGTATATATATATACACACAGGGTGGGGAAGCAAAATTTACAATATTTTGAGGCAGGGATTGAAAGACAGTGTATGACCAATTAGTTTATTGAAAGTCATGAGAATTTATTTGCCACAAGAAAATTGACATAATAGAAAATGTTTTTATTCTATGTGTCCTCCTTCTTTCTCAATAACTGCCTTCACACACTTCCTGAAACTTGCGCAAGTGTTCCTCAAATATTCAGGTGACAACTTCTCCCATTCTTCTTTAATAGTATCTTCCAGACTTTCTCGTAATAGTTTTGCTCATAGTCATTCCCTTCTTTCCATTATAAACAGTCTTTATGGACACTCCAACTATTTGTGAAATCTCCTTTGGTGTGACGAGTGCATTCAGCAAATCACACACTCTTTGACGTTTGCTTTCCTGATTACTCATATGGGCAAAAGTTTGTGAAAAGGTATGGATAATAGTGTTAGGTATGATTATGACATCAATATATGTTTGGTTTCAAAACAATTGACGTAGTGCCTGCTGAGAAAAAACAACTAAATGTTCGTTGTAAATTTTGCTTCCCCACACTGTATTTACTGATATACTGTGTGAAAACTATGAAATAAAAACATTTTTAATGCTGCTAATCTGATATTTTTCTCACATTTTAACATACCTGCATGGAGACAATATGCACAAAAAAAACAAAACAAAACAAACAAACCCTGTTAATTACAGTCTAATAACAATCAGCAGTTTTTGTACTCTCAAACATCTTACTGCAGATCAGGTTTATCTAGAACAGCAAAGTTACAGTAATGGTATGAACTACAGTGTATGGGATGATGCATAAGCGTCCACTGTGTTGGCTGATATGGAACTACAACAACAAAACCCATGAATATACAAGAGAACACTTTTGAACAGCTGTCCACTGTAGTGACCAGTGTGCATGAAAGGGTTAAGAAACTGTTAGAAAAGGTACAATAATGTGTAGTAGGAAACACAACCATAACCATAATTTAGCAGATTAATAAAATTTGGCCTTTATTTCAGGGTGCTGGTACAGGTTTTGAAAGCATTAAGAAGTATGGCATTTTGAAACACTTTTTCCAGACCTTGAAAAGTCTGGAATTTTACTCAGTTCTGGTTGTAGTTATAGTTACCATTATAATTATCACCATGGTTGTTACTGTTTGTATTGTTGATACTTTGTTGTGAGGGTCTTTGCCACCTTCTTCTTCTTTCTTGAATTTTGGACATTCTGGGAAATAATTTAGATTTTCTGGGAAAAAATTTAATATTAATATATGATAAATTAATTCTAGGAATCAACTGCATATGTATATTCTCTGACCAATCCTGACAGACACTAAGAAAACCGTACCCTATCAGAGACAAGCTAAAAAAGGGGGTTTCTGACGTGACTAGATTAACGTTCAAAATGTGATAAAAAATGGGTATGGTTTGTAGCTAAACCCAACCTACTTCTGATAACATAAAAATCGTCTCCCAGGGTGAAAAAGTCAGTTGCTTCTGCGGAAGTCAACTCAGTGTTTATTTTATGCATGAACAAACACTTTATGCGGCTCCAATTCTGCTCGATCTCCGACTTTGACTTGACTCGGTGTGCATTTACTTGACGAAGCTCCACTACATACACTGAACAAAAATATAAATGCCACACTTTTGTTTTTGCTCCCATTTTTCATGAGCTGAACTCAACAATCTAAAACTTTTTCTACGAACACAAAAGGCCTATTTCTCTCAAATATTGTTCATAAATTTGTCTAAATCTGTGTTAGTGAGCACTTTTCCTTCGTCCTTTGCTGAGATAATCCATCCACCTCACAGGTGTGGCATATCAAGATGCTGATTAGACAGCAGGATTATTGCACAGGTGTGACTTAGGCTGGCCACAGTAAAAGGCCACTCTAAAATGTACAGTTTTACTGTATTGGGTGGTCCAGGGGGGGTCAGAAAACCAGTCAGTATTTGGTGTGACCACCATTTTCCTCACGCAGTCTTCTTCATGAATTCTCTGAAACACCTTTGGAGATGGCTTATGGCAGAGAAATGAACATTCAATTCACAGGCAAAAGCTCTGGTGGACATTCCTGAAGTCAGCATGCTGATTTCATATTCCCTCAAAACTTGTGACATCTGTGGTATTGTGCTGTGTGATAAAACTGCACATTTTAGAGTGGCCTTTTATTGTGGCCAGCCTAATGCACACCTGTGCAATAATCCTGCTGTCTAATCAGCATCTTGATATGCCACACCTGTGAGGTGGATGGATTATCTCAGCAAAGAAGAAGTGTTCACTAACACAAATTTAGACAGATTTGTGAACAATATTTGAGAGAAATAAACCTTGTGTGTACACAGAAAAAGTTTTAGATCTTTGAGTTCAGCTCATGAAAAATGGGAGCAAAAACAAAAGTGTGGCATTTATATTTTTGTTCAGTGTAGATTAGGGAGTACAGAGACGTAAATTCAACATGCCAGAGTACAGTGAGAAAGAGCATCAAAGGGACCAAAGAGGTCTCCCACCTGCGGCGGCAAATTTTTCACGACAAAACAAAGTCTTAATAAAGCATGGAGAAAAAAAGGTTTTCTCATAGTTAAATTTTAGAGTATGCTCAATGACACAAAATCTTGCAAGATAAGGAATACATCAAAAAACTTATAAAAAAAACATGATAGGATTTCACTAACCTGTTGGTACTGGAATGATTCTAGTGCAGGGGTCTGCAACCTATGGCTCCTGAGCCAAATGTGGCTCTTCAGCCTCTCTCTATAGCTCCTGTGGTCAAAAAACATAAGGAGAATTTTGAAATGAACTGAATGAACCATTGCTTTTTAACATTGTTATAGGCCTAAATCAATTCTAACATTGTCCATCTGCGTGTGTGCAGCCTATACACAGAATAAAATTAAATTTTGACAGCAAATAAGCCCAAATGTATGTCACACTACATTATTTTCTTGCCAAATGTAATACAAGGTACGCAGTTTGCATTTGTTAGTAGTTTAGCTGTTTAAAAGTCAGCCCATATACATGAAAGTTGACCTTTTTATCTATTACACAATGTAATTCTGTTTGGAAATAGTGTACACCATTAAATTGTACAAATCTTGAATGTTTTCTTTATGTCGTTGTATAATTTCATAAATGCACCAAACAGTGTGTAGTGGAAATACAAAGTTAAATAGTTAAATAAGCAAATAGGCTACAGAAGAACAGCCCCCTCATGATAAAATGTAGATGAGTTTAAATATTTTTTTTATGGCTCTGGTCACATTTTTTCTTCTTTTTCGACTCAAAAACGGCTCTATAGATTATAAAGGTTGAAAATCCCTGTTCTAGTGGAACTTGTTTGTGTGATATTCATGCACTTTTGTGATTTTCATATGTTTTGAAAATGTTTGTCAGTAAAACATACTGTGAATTATACATTCATACATTTATTAAAATTAACTTTTCTACTTCCAACAACAGGTACAATCTCAACCAAAAAAGTAGACACAAAGTATAAAAGTACAAAAAGTCAAGGTCTTGAGGAAAAAAAAGAGCGGTCTGGAAAAAAGTCTGAAATTTTTATTTGGATGACGACCAAGAACCCTGGATTTGTGCCAGAGTTTTAAGTGTCTGACTAGTCGGCAAAGGTGAAGAAAAGCTTGAAATAGAGATCTCCACAATCACAAAGCAATGATCATGATTTTATTCTTCTGTATTATTGGGCAGGTATGAAACATATATGATGTCTGAAGCTTTATATGACGTTTATGTGTCACTGTATCTGGGATTTTGCAGAAAGAGCAGTAGCGATGTTCAGCCTTTTGGAGCTGGTACCATGGTGGTATCCTGCACAGCATGCAATTAGTTTAAGAAATAACCTGGAGAGTTTTTACCCCTTTTTCAGAATGATATTAGATTGAGGCAGACCTTTCTCCAGCAGTGACACAGTGTTAATGAAATGTGCAGGTACAGTAGGTCAGGCTATGTTTGCCAAATACTGCAGAGTAACAAGAAAACAAGTGGAACTGTGAATATAGAGCATTTTATATGTGTTTTGACGAAACGTTGTCAGCTTTTTCAATCAGAATATAACCAAATCCTGCAGGGAAAAGTTGCCTTTGTTACTTATGGTTTATTGTAAAATATAAATGTTTGGTAGTTTTGTGTTGCACTGACTGTATTCATGAAGGCAAGAAATCCAGCTGCAAATTCCATGCCATGCAAACTGTACACAGAGGTCCAGTGTGAGATATTTGTGTTCCAGCGTTTGTGTTTGTCATAGAAACAATGTCGCTTCAGGCTATTTTTTCAGAGGCCGCTGAACAGTCTGAGTTTGAGCCCTGTTGCTGAGAAAACACAGTTGGGATGAAGCAGTCAACCCTGACAACAAGCAGATCTAGGGAAAAGTTAGTTAAGTTTTCCCTGGATCATCTGTGGACCTGCACTGTTAAAAAAAAAAAAAAACGTAAAAAACTGGTGTGAGAGAAGTTTGATGAGGGGAAAATATCAAAATTTCAGACTCTTCCATCTGCTCTAGAGGATCATGTTCATGGAGCTCTTGCAGACTGAACTATTTAATGTGTTTTCATGAAATATTTTAGTGCATTTATTATATCAAACAAGAGTCATTTTTCAAGAGAAACTTGGAAATCAAATTGTCCTCATTAACCCTTTCATGCATGAATTACACTGGGTTACAAAAAATGTTTTATGCATGTTGTCTAGGTTTTTTCAACTGAATTAGGACCATTTTGCACCGCTAAATCCAGAAATGACATCTGTTTTTCTCAATCACGTCAGGCTTTTTTGTTAATTTGATTTTGAAAAATTTGATCTTCTCACAAAATATAATAATTAATACCAAAATAAGATTGGTAAGCACACTTTATGAAACTTGTGACTTGATTCCTGTTTTGTACAATGGTGTATTCACCGCAGATGTAGCAGAATACGTCAGGCTTATTTTTGCAAGATCTTCTAGTCGAAGCCATTTCATTCACCTGTAATATTAAAAAAAAACAATCATAAATTGGCAAAAGTCAAATCTTCAGAACTCGTTTATTGCAAGAAATATGAAAGAATTTTGTATCATATGTGAAAATGCCCATAAATGTAAGCAAAAATGTTAAAAAGCCAATATGTAGCATAGTTCAGAAAGTTGACCTGATTGAGCAAAATTAATGTGATTTTTGGATTCAGCACACCAAAATTATCCAAAATCAGCTCAAAAAACTTAAACAATAAATTTGTTGTTGACCAGTGTTATTTGTACATACTGTACAGGGTGGGGAAGCAAAATTTAAAATGAGCATTTAGTTGTTTTTTCTCAGCAGGCACTACATCAGTTGTTTTGAAACCAAACATATATTGATGTCATAATCATACCTAACACTATTATCCATACCTTTTCACAAACTTTTGCCCATATGAGTAATCAGGAAAGCAAACGTCAAAGAGTGTGTGATTTGCTGAATGCACTCGTCACACCAAAGGAGATTTCAAAAATAGTTGGAGTGTCCATAAAGACTGTTTATAATGGAAAGAAGAGAATGACTATGAGCAAAACTATTACGAGAAAGTCTGGAAGTGGAGGAAGCAACAAAAAATGTACCAAAGCTTTTATTAAAGCTCTCAAATCCAAAATCCTAAAGGATCCAACCAAATCCATGAGAAAAATGGTAATTGAACTTGAGGTAGACAACAAGACCGTTAGAAATGTAGTAAAATATGATTTGAAGTTAAAATCTTACACAAGAACACCAAAACATTTGTTGACAACAGCAACAAATCCAACTTTAGCAATTTTTGGTAATCATGTTTATGGCCGCCCTCTAACCCAGATCTAAACCCTCTGGATTCTGCTATTTGGGGCATTTTAGAACATGCTACCAATAGAACATCACACAGCAATGTCAACTTTCTTAAAGATACTATTAAAGAAGAACGGGAGAAGTTTTCACCCGAATATTTGAGGAACACTTGCGCAAGTTTCAGGAAGCGTGTGAAGGCAGTTATTGAGAAAGAAGGAGGACACATAGAATAAAAACATTTTCTATTATGTCAATTTTCTTGTGGCAAATAAATTCTCATGACTTTCAATAAACTAATTGGTCATACACTGACTTTCAATCCCTGCCTCAAAATATTGTAAATTTTGCTTCCCCACACTGTATATGTCATATTTTCTGTGCAGAGATGGAAATATAAAAGACAGTTAATGCAAACACACCCGTTTGTACTCTTTTATCCCTCACCCAAAGAGAATCCATAAGGAATCGGATCGATAAGCAAAATCAATAATGGAATCGGAATCGTTAAATTCTTATCGATTCCCATCCCTAGCTACTTGGACATCTCAAGGTTCTTATTACCATTGTTCTGTCCATCCTCCTCACCATCACCAGGAGTCATCTTGAGTCCTATACATTGTATCCAGAGAGTGTGTTGAGGTGAGTCATTCATTATTAAACTAGGGGAAAAAAAATAAAAAAAATGACTGTGCTGTGTTCTGCTTTTATGTAAATTAGATCTGTATCAGCATGTTGTATATTTATTTATGAGTAATCTATATCACGCACTGTGTTAATTTCCTTTCTCTGTAATGACATTTTGAGAGTGTGTGTTTGTACGTTATCTTGTCTGTTTTTCTAAGAAATAACTTAATCCAGTGCACATAAAAAAAAAAACCAAAAAAAAAAAACAAAACAAAGACTGCGCTCATATTCAAGGCTTTATGATACAGCAGAGCAAAATGCAGAATAGGTCCCGTGCTTGATCTGTATCTTCACACAGGCAACTTAATCACTGTGAACTAATGGAAGAAGAGTGTGATTCTGGACCTTTCCATAACTCAAGGGCCAAGTGCAATATTATCACAGAGATTTAAAAGGCTGGAGAAAGAGCAAAGTCTGAATATGAACCCGTGTGATGCACAATTTCCTGTTCACATTTCCATTTCCCGAGGCGTTAAATAATGCACTCAAAGTATATGGAGAGCGGAAGCAGAAGAAATTAAACTATATAGGCTGACTCTATATATGTGCGTACTGTATGTGTGAGTGTTATTTAATGCCTAGAGGCAAAACCAGTGGAGTTTACTGAGGGTAAATGTGTCTGCAGGTATGAGTCTCCTGGATCTGCTTGTATCTCTTGATCTACTCTTTAAAAGCATCAGGTTTTCCTGCATACGCATTATGTCGAGTTACTTCAGGTGCAGTCTGTTCTTAGGGGGTGCTCAGCGCTTATTGAGTTGTAACTTCTTAATATCCAACAGGTCATCAGCAAACTGTTGTAGGTTTAACCCTTTGGGGTCTGAGCCTATTTTGGCCGTTTTTAAGTACTTTTGATTTTCAGAAACAGAATCCACTGTATTGGCCAAGTATGTGAACACATACAAGGAATTTGGCTTCGGTTTTTACAATGCTCACAACAGTTCCAACATGAACCCAGACAACATTTGGACCAAGACACAATATAGAGAAACAGTCCACTGGAGACGAAGACAACAATGGGTGGAGATTTACAGTGGATTTACAATGTGATATGTACAGAGTGCAAATTGGAGCTTTTATACAGTGAGTGGGGTGTGTGGGTCCGGTCTATTAAAATATTTGTATTTGCATATATTATTTACAGTGGGTTTTGCATTGTAGTATGTTCAGAAAAGCACAAATTGAAGTATTTATACAGTGAGTGGGTATGTACAGGAATACAGTCTGTAAAAGTATATGTTTATGTGTGTGTGTGTGTATATATACATATATATATATATATATATATATATATATATATATATATATATATATATATATATATATATATATATACAGGGTGGGGAAGCAAAATTCACAATGAACATTTAGTTGTTTTTTCTCAGCAGG
Source organism: Sphaeramia orbicularis (assembly GCF_902148855.1). Taxonomy (NCBI): domain Eukaryota; kingdom Metazoa; phylum Chordata; class Actinopteri; order Kurtiformes; family Apogonidae; genus Sphaeramia; species Sphaeramia orbicularis. Next base: position 48,832,159 of record NC_043970.1, on the reverse strand, counting down.
CACTATGTCAAATGTTTTGAAACCAACCATATATTGATGTCATAATTATACCTAACACTATTATCCATACCTTTTCAGAAACTTTTGCCCATATGAGTAATCAGGAAAGCCAACATCAAAGAGTGTGTGATTTGCTGAATGCACTCGTCACACCAAAGGAGATTTTAAAAATAGTTGGAGTGTCCATAAAGACTGTTTATAATGGAAAGAAGAGAATGACTATGAGCAAAACTATTACGAGAAAGTCTGGAAGATACTATTAAAGAAGAATGGGAGAAGTTGTCACCCCAATATTTGAGGAACACTTGCGCAGGTTTCAGGAAGCGTGTGAAGGCAGTTATTGAGAAAGAAGGAGGACACATAGAATAAAAACATTTTCTATTATTTCAATTTTCTTGTGGCAAATAAATTCTCATGACTTTCAATAAACTAATTGGTCATACACTGTCTTTCAATCCCTGCCTCAAAATATTGTAAATTTTGCTTCCCCAGCCTATATGTGTATATATATATATATATATATATATATATATATATATATATATATATATATATGTGTGTGTGTGTGTGTGTGTGTGTGTGTGTGTGTGTGTGTATGTATATGTGTGTATGTATATGTAGTGCAAATACAGGGTTTTTTGGTTTTGTTTTTTCTTTTTACAGAGTGCAAATTAGACAGTTTTATACAGACTGCAAAAATATAAGTTTGTGACTTGGTGAATTGGGGTCAGGGGGGTCCTGACACTATTTTGCCTTTCTATACTATATAAAGAAATGTCTACTATACCCATGTTTGGTATCTGTTTCATCTGCCTATTATTTTTTCACTTTAACCTACTATATCAACACAATAGGCCAAAAAACACACAAAAGATATAAAATCCAATTTGAAAAATGTATAAAATTTATTGCAGAAATAACACAAAGATGCTTAATGAACCTCTTCAAAGACTTTAAAAGTGAATACTGGTTCCAAATATTAGGTATATATAATTTAAATTGTGCTAAATTAAAATTTTACTCAAATATTTGATATAAAAGTATGTGTTTACATAGGTGTTTTTGGCAGTTTCCTCACCCCCCCCAGTCCTCCCGGTTTCCATATCCGGTTCAGGTGGGGGTCATCCTCACCCTTACCTGTAATGCTAATCCAGTCTGTGGATTAGAATCCACAGATTTGGCCAGTTTTTTTTTTCCATTTTGAAAAAGGACAAAAAAATGACGAAGATATGGTCAGAAATATAATGCCCCCCCCCCCCCCCCCCCAACTCATTTTCATACTTTTACTCACATTTGTTTGATCCGAGTTCGGAAAGTCATATCTCTGGTTGAATTTGGTCTATCAACATCAAATAAAAAGTGGGAGAATGTTTCAAGTCCGCACTTTTGAATACAGCGGTCTATGTGACCGACTTTCGATGGGAAAAAAAGATAAGGGACTGAAATGTCTGCTTTGCCCATTTTTTTTTTTTTTTTCCAGACAGAACTTCAATCTCTCAAGAGCAATGAGTGAGAAGAGCAGTTTTGTTATAGCATATACACTGAACAAAACTATAAACGCCCCATGTCATTCTTTTGAGCTTTTATTACCATTACGGTTAATCAGCACATGAAATCAACCAAAATTCATTTCGTTATTGATTAACTTTCAGATAACAGTCCATTACATCTTGGTGGTGGCATCTGAAAATGAATGGCATTCAGTCGAACATGGTGGGGGTCAGGGTCGAGAAATTCACTTTTCAATATCTTGTGTGTCCACCATTTGCGTCTCTCAAAGCCACACATCGTCTTCGCATGGAGTTGATGAGGTTGTCTATGGTGGCCTGTGGGATGTTATTCCGCTCTTCCTGGAGGGCCAAACGGAGCTGTCGCACATTCCCCGGAACTGGAACACGATCACGGACACGTCGATCTAGAACATCCCAAAGATGCTCTATGGGTGACATGTCCGGAGAATATGCAGGCCAGTCCAAAACAGGAATATGCTCAGCTTCAAGGAAGTGCATGCATATCCTGGCAACATGAGGTCGTCCGATAGTGAACATTCAGCTGTGCAGCGACCGCTTGGGTAGACATCCCTGCATCCAGCATGCCAATGGCACATTCTCGCATGACTTTGGACATCTGAGGCATGATTACTTCTGACAAAATTGGACATTTTGGGGTGGCCTTTTATTGTCCCCATGATAAGGAGTGCCTGAGTACTAATCATTCTGTTTTAGCTGCTTTTGTTTATGTTTATGTTTATGTTTATGTTTACGCATTTGGCAGACACTTTTTTCCAAAGCGACTTACAGGGGAAAACCAATTAAATCACTCAATCAATCAAATTTTATTTATATAGCGCCAGATCAAAAAAAAAGTTATCTCTTGACATTTTATATATAGAGTTGGTCAAAACCAGACTCTAAGTCAATTTACAGAAACCCAACAGAATCCTCCAGGAGCAAACACTTGTGACTGGTGACAGTGGCGAGGAAAAACTTCCCTTTAACAGCAGAAACCTGGAGCAGACCCAGACTCCTGGAGGATGGACGTCTGCCTTGACCAGTTGGGGTTAAAGAGAGAGAGTAGAGAAGGGGAAAAAGAGAGAGCGATATAGATAGAGACTGGGGGAGAGGGGGAGAAGGGGGGAGTAGGGGGAGACACATGGAAGCGGTTGAGGATAAGTGAGTGGTGATGATGAGGGCAGGGAAGAGGCCAGACCACCGCAGCAGGTCCAGAGATAATCCTGGAAGAATCTGTGGTTATCCTGGGAAAAACCTTATTAGAATATTAAAATGGAATGTTTGAAAGTGTTAGGATAGGAGGGGCTCTCGGAAGAGCTGGGTTTTCAGGAGCTTCTTGAAGATAGGCAGGGATGACTCTGTTCTTGTAGCACCTGGTAGAGCGTTCCACCAACATGGAACGACCCATGAAAAGAGCCTGGATTGTCTTGTACAAGGTCTGGGGACCACCAGACTACGTTCCCCAGACGAGCGGAGTGGTCGTGGGGCGACATAAGTTATTAGTGCACCTAAAGGCGGCCTTACACTGTGCGAGTTTAGAGACGATTTCTCTCTCGTGTGACTCTTTCTGGGATCGGGCCCGATGTGCCTCTAATTGTGTGTCGTGCTTCGTGCAGTGTACATGGGGTAAAGAGAAGCGATTAGCACCTCACGACCACCTCACGACCAGCAATCGTGTGTTCGCAAGGAAAACGGAGCTGTTTGAAATCCTGCTCGCTCCTCGTGAGTGTATCGTACTGTCAAAGCAGTGCCACGAACCGATGTGCCTCAAATTCTCACACTGTGCATGCGCGAACACAGACGCGTACAGTAGTGTACAAGCTGACAGTAGCTAGCTGTTGTCCTAGTGCAGTTTAGCTTTTGCAGCTTACCTCTAGTTCCTGCTGTAGGATGACAGCCCATACTGTCCACGTCTGGCCAACCAATTCCTGCACCAAACACGCTGTCGTCTTTTCTCCTTTTTTGATTCCCCGCAGATAATGGCACATATTACCAAAGCAGCTCGTTGGTTTTTGTTTAGCACTACCATTTCGTGACTCATGCCAGTGCACAATCGTCTATGCACTTTTACGGATTCCTTGGTATTTTAACGTTGTATTTCCGGATACAACACTCAAACGTGTCGTGCGTCCTGTGGTGTATGGTCCTACAGTGTGAGCAGTCAGGTCGCATACTTGCGTCGGTCCGTACAGTGTGAGAACAGGAATCGTGAGTCTGACTGTACGACTGATTCGCACAGTTTGAGTTGGAGCTGCGTGCAACGATCGAAATAATCGCACAGTGTATGGCCGCCTTAAGTAGACAGGAGCAGACCCACTGAGAATTTTGTAGGCTAGGATTAAAGATTTGAATTTGATGCGGGCAGCTATGGGTAGCCAGTGTAACTCAATGAGTAAGGGGGTGACATGTGCCCTTTTAGGCTGATTGAAGACCAGACGCGCTGCTGCATTCTGGACCATCTGTAGTTGTTTGACAACACAAGCTGGGAGGCCCGTTAGAAGAGCAAGTTTATCCCACCCCCATGTACTGAGCGGAATCACTGCATCACTGAGCAAATGCTCAATGACAGAGATGGACTCGAATGTGGCACACAAATCAAGAAAAATATCCATTGTGTACAAGTACAAGACAGTATATGCTCACTCAGGGCGGCTCGATTCATGTGTCTTCAGTATTTGACATGGGATGTTTATATTTTTGTTCAGTGTATTTTTGATGCAGTAGCTTCTTATTTCTTGAACAACCATCAGTTTGGTTTTGACTGATATCAGACAACACTTCAGATATGAGATCTAGAACAAAGTGTCTCAAATAGCATCATTATATGATTGAATTCATTAAATTGAAGCAATAAATGTAAATGTCAGTGTGCATTAGGAGCAGTGGGACAAGGACCAAGGGTTGAAAGTAAAGTATTTCAAAGTTATGACCACCTAAAAAAAAAAAAAGTAATTTATTTCTGGGGTGATTAATTTTCTTTGAATCCACTAATAAATGTTCTAATGGTTCCTCTAGTGATTTATCCTGTCAATAAAATTTTACAGCTAATAAAAGGCTTCGATGTCTACTGTGTTCGTCTTTGATTGACAGGGCTGATTGACAACTACAGATGCAAATTTGGGAGCATCTCATTATTGAATAAAACATTTCTCCCACTAATAAGACTGTCAGATGGTTTTGTTGCACAGTTCAGTTTTTACAGGTCTGTACAACAGCCCATTGTGACCTTTGAAATATTCTGTTCTTCAATATTAATATTCAAAAGAATATTAATTTTTATTGTTTTTCAGCACTACTTATTCACATTATTGAGAAAATTCAGATTTTGTGGTTTCAGGTTTTAAGGCGATCATTTTATGTGTCTTTTTCCGGGTTTTTGCGGCATATTTGTGCACAAAAACCTAATTAATGATTTAAAAAAAAAAAAGTTATCCATAAAAGTGGTATTTCTAAAGCTGTGAATGACCAGTCTGATTTGAAATAATATCAGGCTGATGTCCAAGTACGCCAAGTCACAACCGTATCATCCCTTTTACGATTTTTGCCAGATAGAAAACCAGAATATTACAGAAATTCAATATTTAATCTGCACGGTAAAGTTCAGGTTTGTTTTCAGGAAACTTTTGGAAACCTTGATGTTTTCATTTCTCCACCTCTTGTGTTATCAGAGAGAAATACGAGCTGAGCGGAAGCCTTCAGCAATTGATTCCCTTCCTTGTATGTCATGTTTTAGTGTCCGCCCTGAGGGAAGCAGAGGTAATCACCGTGCAGCTTCAGGCTCTAACACATGGCAGATATGGATTATACTGTGGTTGATTTGAAAAATATTGCTTAGCTTTTTTTCCTCTTCTTATATTTATGTCCTTTCTTCACCCAGATTCTTTTGGATAAGTTCAGAGTTCACAGATAATGTCCAAAGTGTGGCCCAGATGTCATAACAAAACACAGAATTCTAACTTTTGAGTGCAGTTACATTTACCGAGCTTGTCTTCGACATGTTAAACTTATTTTGGTTCGTTTTTTGCACAATAAATTGAGCAGAAATTGGCTGACTGCATGCCAGATGAACATTCCATCTCCGTATTTTGAGTGGCTACAACTGAATACCCATCTGCCAATTCTGACAATATGTCTGTCACTACGGATGGGAATCCCAGTCGCTCAATTCCTTGGAATCATTTGCCTGCCTGCTTACCAATTCCGCCTTGGTTGCGCATGCGTGGTGACGTCACATGCACGCTGCATTGTTTTGGTCAGAACGTAGCCAACATGGCGTCAAGGCAGAAACGCTCCAAAAAGACGACACCAGGTCCACTGGGAACACTGTCAAAGCTTCCATTTCTTCAAAAGAGTGAAATCCCTCCAATATGCTCAAACATTTGTCCACAGCATGTGATTCATTTACAGGAATGTCACATATTTGTTGCGCTACTTAGTGACGCTTGGGAATCTAGCGGCGGAGCGAACACCAGGCCAGTTCCGGTGCGGGCAGCAAACGTCCTGCCCCCTCAAATAAAAGTTTCCGAAGGTAGGGGAAAGGAAATGAGGTGCACAACAACGGGAGACATAGAGGAATTAGTAAAGTAAATTTCACTTTCACTGTACGGTGATGCCCCCCAACAGGACTTGGCGTTATCTGTTATTACTTGTGCATACACTGTAAAAAAAATAAAATTAAAAATCTGTAATTTAACAGAATTTTCACTGTTTATTTTACAGATTTTTCCTGTATTTTTAAGATACAGGAAAATATCAATGAAACGACAAAAATAGACTCTGATTTTACACATCAAATGTGAAATAACATGAAAAAACTGTAACTGTGAATAACCATAAGATTTACATTTTTTTAAAGATTTTTTTTTCTTTTTTCACAGAAAAATACAACTAAAATACATTTGCAAATGTATCATAATTTCACAAATATTTCTTTTATGTTTATGAGATTAAAACTTAATTTAAAGTTTAATACTATAAAAAAATAAATAAATAAATAAATAAAACCATTAACCGTTAAAGAAGTATTTGTTCTGTAAGTTTAACAAGACTATTTTGTTAATTGACAAATATCTTGTGTAATTACAGGAGGTTTCACAACAAAAATGTTGAATAGATGTATTTTAGTAAATGTATAACATGTATAAGCACTGATAAACTGTCCAAATACAGTTTTTATCAGAGGATTGTACAACTTAGTCTCATTGAAAAACATAAACATAAACATATATATATATATATATATATATATAGGTAATTTGATTGTTTTAATACATGTAAATATTCTTTATAAAACATTAAAAAGTCAAAGAAAAAAAAAAAGCAAAATCTCATGTAAAGTTAGGGCAAAAAGCTGTATTTTAATTATGGAAAATTACCGTATTTTTATGAGATGGTTATTTTTCCGTTATTTTACAGTATTTTTTTCGGCACCCCTGCTGCCGGAATATTACTGTTTTTTTGTTTTTTTTTTACAGTGTACTGTAAATGTTGTATTTTCTGTGCAGAGATGGAAATATAAAAGACAGTTAATGCAATCACACAATCGTTTGTACTATTTAATTCCCTCACCCAAAGAGAATCAGATCAATAAGCAAAATCGATAATGGAATCGGAATCGTTAAATTCTATCGATTCCCATCCCCATCTATCATCTTAAAATGTCAGGACTTCAGCTACAGTGGGTTTATTTCTGCCCATTATGGTAAATATAGAAAACTTACAATACTGACACTACAGGTTCACATGTTATGCATAGAGAACATGAGGAAAAGCAGTAATTTCATTGATTTTAAACAGCTGGTGTCGTGTTTGTACTTGAACAATCACTTAAACCGTTACTCTTTGGTTTGTAAACCATGTGTTTCAGCTTAAGATGCAAAGCTGTCAGATAAATGTGTGTATTGAAGTAAAAATGTGTCATATTTGACATTTGATTTGATTCAGACAACTTTATTAATCCCACTGGGGCGATCTGTTTTAACAGAACACATCGCATATAGATGTGTAAGGGAACATAATCATAAATAGAATAAATGGAATATGAATGCAGATGGTGAAGAAATCCAGGAGAATAAAAACAAAAAGTTACTAATAAATAGTTTGATAATCATCATCATCTCACAATAATAATAACAATAATAATAATAATAATAATAATAATAATAATTATAATGATTTATTTGTAAAGCGCTTTCAATCAAAGTGCTGTACAGATATAAAATCCATCACAATTACCTTTCGGCTCGGTTCCTAATAAAACATAAAAACGAAAAACATTAACACAGTAAAAACAAATCAAGACATATAACACAGAGTAAACAAGTGGGTCTTGAGCTTTGCTTTACAAACATCCACAGAGCATGCCTGCCTTATGTCCAGAGGAAGACTGTTCCAAAGTGTAGGCGCACGGAAAGAAAAGGCTTGCTCACCAACAGTCTTTTTCCTGACTTTAGGCACAGTCAGGAGGCCAGATCCTTGTGAGCGAAGAGCACCATAATACTGGAAAGTCTCAGAACATCTGTCTGTCTGTGTTTTAACTGGCCAATTTGGTACCTACAGTTGAGGAATAGTTCCATCTTGACATTAATATGTTTTTTCCCCCTTCTTTTAAAGTCAAGTTTCATAAAGTGTGGAAATGTTTCTTAACCTTATTTGACAATCCAACAACACATGTAAAAAGTCCTTAACAAGTTCAGCTGTATGTTTGTGTGTACAGTCTACTCTCGTTATACCGCCAACTTCCGTTCATGGCCAAATTGGCGGTATAGCGAAAATGGCGTACAACGGGTTGCGTCCATAATGTGCATGTCTTTATTATAGGTCTATGCTGCCTCCGTTAACCCGTTCTAATTGCGTTTCTAAATAAATCTTGATTCTGTTATGTTGTAAGGGATCATTTAAAGTGGGGAAACATTTGAAGCATTATTATACCGTGTCGGGAACTGACACCCCATCATCTTGAGGCTTTGGTCTTAATCCCACGTCCTCTTCCCGACATCCTGACCTACTGAGTGTTCTGACGATAAATGAACGGTGGCCGTTCCGTAGACCTACTCGTAGCTTGTCACGATCAGCGTCTGGCGCGTTTGTTTCAGTGCATTGTTAAAATTTATGTGTACTCAATGGCAATCACGCTGGTGGTATAACGGTCGGGAAATCAGTGGTGTTTGTGCATGGAACTGGGCTGGCGGATGGCGATAGGCGAAAATGGCGGTAGCTAATGGAATAATGCATTGGGATTTTTGTGCAATGGTTTGGTCCGGCGGGTGAGCGAAAATGGCGGTACAACAGCGGGCGGTTTAACGAGTAGACTGTAATACTCTATGATATGTAATTTTATTTATTTCAGTCACTGAAATATTATTTATTATTTATTATTATTTATTATTTGAGTCACTGGCGTATTTTAATTTATAAGTCTATCCTAGGTCTTCTCCCATCCTACCTTCTGACTTATATCAGTCGGAGAACCGCAGACGCTTATAATCTGCGTTCTCAGGATCTTTTCTTGTTGTCTGTTCCTGAAGTTAGAACTGAACAGGGGATAAAAGGCCTTCAGGTATGCGGCCCCATTCACCTGGAATGAACTACAAAAAGACCTGAAACTCAAGGATCTGGTTTTGTTGGACACTTTCGAGAGGATGTTGTATGACTCAGAGAGGGAGATATCTGGCTGCAGATGTTTTACCTGATGCACTTTGTCTACATTTCATGAGCACTTTTTGCAAAGTCGACTTTGGAAGGTTTGACTTGTCTATGTGCTTTTTATGTATTCGTTTTATGTATGGAAGTCTGTCTGTAACTATTTAAGTAGCTGCTGCCTGTCTTGGCCGAGACACTCTTGAAAAAGAGATTTTTAATCTCAGCTGAGGTTTTCCTGGTTAAATAAAGGTAAAAATAAAATAAAAAATAAAAATTTCTACAGTGCCATATTGTATATGGATTCAGATATCTGTTGACAGTAAGGGGTTTGGGAGGGTTAAGTGGGTTTGTTTGATTTTCTCTCTTTTTTTTTATGTGTGTGAATAGCTGTGTGTATTATCATTGTTTTGCATTTTAAAAATTCAATAAACGTATCTATTATGGGTTGGCCATGGTTCAGGAGGTAGAGTGGGTCATCCAGTAACTGAAGGGTTAGTGGTTCGAATCTCACTCTAGTCATGTGCCATTGTGTCCTTGGGCAAGATACTTCACCCACCGTGCCTCCAGTGTCACTCAAGCTGGTGTATGAAAGTGTATGAATGTTCTGTGGTGGGCGGAGGGCTGTTTGGTGCAAACTGGCAGCCATGTTTGTGTCTGTCTGCCCCAGAGCAGCTGTGGATATGAATGTAGTTTACCACCACCAGAGTGAGAATGTGAGAGTGAATGAATAATGCAGGGGTGTTAAACTCATTTTAGTTCAGGAGCCACATTCAACTAAATTTGATCTGAAGCGGGCCGAACCAGTAAAATAATAACATAATAATATAGAAATAATGTCAACTCCAAAATTTTCTCTACATTTTAGACCAAAAAAAAGTAAATTTACAATATGAAAAGGTTTACAAACTATCCTTTCAAACGACGTGAATAACATGAACAAACTGAAAAAAATAAAAAAAAAAAGTGTAATTTTAACAATATTATGTCTCAGTTTATCATTTACACATGTACATTAGAACTTACAAATACACAAAATATTCAGTAACAGGCAGAATCTTGTTAAAATTGTACTTATTTCTCTTAAGACATTTCAGGTTATTCATATTTGTTCAGGTTAGTCACATTTTTTGTGAAATTATACATTGTTTTAGTGTAAATACATGAAAATATTTACATTTACAAAGAGAAAAATTTGGAGTTGTCATTATTTCTATGTTATTATGAAAGTATATTACTGGTCCTGCCCACTTGAGATTGAATTGGTCTGAATGTGGAACGTGAACTAAAGGGATTGTTAATATTTTTGTGTAATTTTTGCATTTCACAAATTCATCCCAAGGGCTGGACTGGACCCTTTGGCCCTCAGGCCGCATGTTTGAAACCTGTGGAATAATGGATCAATAATGTAAAGTGCTTTGGGTGCCTTGAAAAGTGCTATAGAAATCTCATTTCTTCTTCTCCTTCTCCTTCTTCTTCTTCATCTTCTTCATAAGGTCCAATGGTGCACAACCATTGACGTTTATTAGCATTAGTTGTTGGCTCATAGTACTGAATGGAAAGTGGCTGATAGCGTCGCAGCCAATAGTGGCAGACCATTCTGAAACTGGAAGGTTTTTATTTATATTTAGAATATTTATTATATGTGTATATATATATATATATATATATATATATATATATATATATATATATATATATATATATATATATATATATATATACATATATAATAATAATATATATATATATATACACACTCACTACCAGGCAAAAGTTGACTCACTTCTTATCTTAAATGACATGAGATGGGACCACAGATGGCCAACAAGTGCTCAGCATCATTTGGAACTCCTTCCAGACTTTTGGAAAACATTTCAGGTGATTACCTCATGAAGCTCATCGAGAGAATGCCAAGAATGCACAAAGCAGTAATAAAAGCAAAATGTGGCTATTTTGAAGGATCTAAAATATAAACATGCTTTGAGTTTTGTCACACCTTTTTAAACTACATAATTCCATATGTGTTCATTCATAGTTTTCATTCATTTCATTTTCATTCATAGTTGATGCCTTCAGTGAGAATCTACAATGGAAATAGTCATAAAAATAAAGAAAAAACAGGTGAGTCCAAACTTTTGCCTGGTAGTGTGTATATATATATATATAGATATAGATATATATATATATATATAATATATATATATATATATATATATATATACATACATACAGGTGGGGAAGCAAAATTTACAATATTTTGAGGCAGGGATTGAAAGACAGTGTATGACCAATTAGTTTATTGAAAGTCATGAGAATTATTTGACACAAGAAAATTGATATAATAGAAAATGTTTTTATTCTATGTGTCCTCCTTCTTTCTCAATAACTGCCTTCACACGCTTCCTGAAACTTGCGCAAGTGTTCCTCAAATATTGGGGTGACAACTTCTCCCATTCTTCTTTAATAGTATCTTCCAGACTTTCTCGTAATAGTTTGCTCATAGTCATTCTCTTCTTTCCATTATAAACAGTCTTTATGGACACTCCAACTATTTTGAAATCTCCTTTGGTGTGACGAGTGCATTCAGCAAATCACACACTCTTGACGTTTGCTTTCCTGATTACTCATATGGGCAAAAGTTTGTGAAAAGGTATGGATAATAGTGTTAGGTATGATTATGACATCAATATATGTTTGGTTTCAAAACAATTGACGTAGTGCCTGCTGAGAAAAAACAACTAAATGTTCATTGTAAATTTTGCTTCCCCACCCTGTGTATATATATATATATGGAAATACATTACACTCCACTACAGCACATAGACACACCAGTTGCAGAATCTGAAAAATGCTGTTACAAATCTCCTGTTGTGTGATGCCATTCAGTCGTATACAATCTTTTGCGGGAGACTTTATTTCTAGTTCATACAGAAAAATTAAAGTTGCTGAACTATGTATGATATTTTCCATACTTGGGGATGGGAGCAAGAACATATTTAGTCTCCACAATAGTTTTAGAAGAGTATATTCACACACAGCCACCGAAAGCCACCCATCTCCCACAGCTTCTCCTCTATTCACATTAAAAGAAAAAAAGATAGATTTGAGATTGAATTCAATCCATTTCCTGGTTTTCAGCCAAGCTCCCCTCACAGGAACGTGTGCTGCTGAGAGCTGCAAGTTTACACAAAGAAAATGTGCTCTGTTCTATTTCATGCTTGAAGGCGCTGTGAGGGGAATATCAATTTTGCCTGTTCTCGTCTACGCACGTGCGCTCAGACGCACGTATCCCGTGTCGTCTTTCTTTTGAGCTGCTTAACACTAAAGTGCAAATACAGTCATTTAGTCCGACAAATGGTTCCACACTGCAGAAATTACTTGGAGCAGATCTACAGTATCTCGACACAATGCAGAAATAATCAGCTCACATGTGAGAGGATGTAATTAGTGGAACCCAACAGATTGAAATCTGCTTTAACTCTTAATCTCTGCGAGGAACAATATAAATACAAATGGAACGAGTAATTGCATCGAGTCCATTCAGTATTAATCAAGCTGTTGGCTGATGCAACTGAGACATTAAATAACAAGCAGCTGTAGAATGAAAACAGTGAGCTGAGCGAAAGGAAGCTTCTTAAAGATGCACGTTGGCTTTTCTAAAGAGACAACAACTTCACATGACCTGCTTTAATGAGGCACAGACTCACATATTATGTACGACTGTTGGGATCAGGCCTCCTCCTCCTCCAGGTTTTAGTGCATTCATGCCCTGTCCTTGTTCGCTGCATGATTGACATTACACCGATCCAAAGCCGTCATCTTGAGATATGACATCGAAGGCCATCATATCAATTTACCTGTCGGTTTTTTTGTGCCAGTCTACGCGAAGGGTCGTGATCTGTGGATTGTGGCTGAATGAATATGTTAACAAGTGGCTGAAAAGGGTTTGTGAATAAACTAAGGAGGCCAGACGGAGTGTTGCTCCTTTACTGTTTTTGGATAGAGTCCTTTTTTTGCAAACAATAGGTGATGCAAATTCAAGAATTATCTAAGGCACAGGTGTCGAACATGCGGCCGGGGACCAAATCCGGCCCACCAAAGGGTCCGGTCTGGCCCCTGGGATGAATTTGTGAAATGCAAAAATTACACTGAAGATATTAACTTGTTTAACCCTGACCATATTTTCAGGGGAAAAATGCCTAAAAAGACATACCCAAAGTAAATGAAGAATTACTTCACAATAATAAGGTTCTTATGGATGTTCTTGGTGTCTATGGACATTTACAGACCTCACAGAATCTATTCCCATTGTCTAAAATATTGTATCTATTACTATGCCTGAGTAAACTGTAACAAACTAAAAGAGAAATTGGAATTTTTTATCCTCGTCTCTTTTTTTTCAGCTGGATTGACGATGATATACATAAATTAATTGTTCGTGTCGGAGATTTTTAATAGCGTATATTTCACCCCACAAAGATTAAAAATCATGTTTGAACATTAAAGTTTGCACTGAAATACACTTTTGATGTACTTTTATTAACATTAGGGTCTAAACTTTGAGCAAAAGTTGAAAAAAAACATCCATTGTCCTGATTTATTATATTTTATAGTAGATGAATATTAATATAATTTTTTCGGCCCACAGGCGGGCTGATAGGGCTAAAGGGGTTTTAATCATTTTAGGTCAGATTCCACAGACCATTTTAATCTCCAGCGGGTCAGATCAGTAAAATACTATCATAATAACCTACAATTACTCACAAATCCAAATTTTTTCCTTTATAAATATAAACATTCTCATGTCATTTTACTGTATCTACACTAAAACAAACTAACATTTCACAAAATCGTGAAAAACCTGAACAAATATGAACATTTTGAAATGTCTGAAGTGTAATTTTACCAATATTCTGTTTGTTATTAAATGTTTCATGTATTCGTTGATCCACTGTGATCTGTACGTTGTAATTTAATGCGTAAATGATAAACTGAGACATAATATTGTTAAAATTGCAATTAGTTTTCTTAAGAAATTTCAGTTTCTTCATGTTATTCACATTGTTTTAAAGGATAGTTGGTAGATGTAAACATTCTCATTGCATAATTTTACATTTTTCGCTCTAAAACATAGAGGAAAGTTTGGAGTTGATATTATTTATATATTATTATGTTATTATTTTACTGGTCCAGCCCACTGCAGATCAAATTTGGCTTAATGCGGCCCCTGAACTAAAATGAGTTTGACACCCCTGATCTAAGGCTACATTCAGACTGTAGGCAAATGTGGCCCAAATATTTAAAAAAGTAAGTGTAGTATAATAGTATAATAATATAATCATAATTTCCCATGTGGATTAATAAAGTTTGTTTAAAGGCTGAATCCCTTTTTTTTTTTTTTTTTAATGAAAATATTTGAATGTTTTGTTTTTTTTTTTTCTGCTGTGAAATCGAGAGAGAAACCACTACGAAATTACTTGTTCATTTCTTGCACTGTTTTTTGCATGTTATCTCCATGAAGAGAGTAGTGACCAGTATTAGAATATGTTAAAATGCGAGAAAACATCAGATTAGCTGCATGAAAAATGTTTTTATTTCATAGTTTTCATCCAATATATCAATAAATACCTGTTTCTTTGCTTCAAAAATTAAACATATGGTGTCCAGCTGAGTGGACATTTTTGGAACTCCATGAAAAATAGGTTCATAAACAAAAACTTCAATTGTATTGCTTTTTTCATGCCTAAAGAGGAATAAAAAAAAAAAAAAAAAAACTCAGGAAAAAAATCTTGATTAAGGTTCTCATAATTCATGCATGAAAGGGTTAATGAGGACAATTTGATTTCCAAGTTTCTCTTGAAAAATGACTCTTGTTTGATATAATAAATGCACTAAAATATTTCATGAAAACACATTAAATAGTTCAGTCTGCAAGAGCTCCGTGAAAATCATCCTCTAGAGCAGATGGAAGAGTCTGAAATTTTGATATTTTCCCCTCATCAAACTTCCCTCACACCAGTTTGAGTGACTTCCAGCTCTAATTGCATCACTTGATCTTGTTATGGCAAACTGAGGCTCTGTTCAGTGATAGAAAAGCTGTTTACTGGCCAAGAGCAGCAGAGGACATGTTTAGTGCTAATAAACAGACCTTCATCAGTTTCCCTCTAAACACTTGGGCTGTGGAAACCTGCAGCGCGGCAATGCAGTCTGCTGTTTTGGGATATAATTGTGTCTATGGTCTGGTGCTCTGCTGAGGACCGAGACGCAGCGCTGGAACAAAACCATTCCAGTCTGGGCTCTTAATATTCAGGGAACGGCACAAACACTCCAACAGACCAGCTCTGGAGAAATGCAATGAGCCACACTACATTCCTTGCCACAACGCTCATTAACGAATGTGGCAGGAAATGCGACAAATTCATGTGGCATCACAAGAAACAAACACAGATTAGAGGTTAGGCAGAACATTTTGCCCCAATGAGTGACTTTAATGAACTCCGATGAGCTGTTTGACAAGTCGTGTGAGAACTTCGAAGTTCTCACTGTAAAAATCGAAATCTTACCAAGTGTATTTTTTAGGGCTGGGCAAGTTAACGCGTTATTACCGCGTTAACGCATTCATTAAATAACGCCGACAATTTTTTAAATCTCCCATTAATGTCGTTCTGCCTTTCAAACAAGTCTTAGTTCATTTCTACAGGGTGAGTCAGAAAAAACGCTCTTTTCATTTAAAGAAATTGTACCACTGAAATGGAAATGCTTATTTTTCTTTTGATTATACAGTCATATTGATGTGATTATTGAGCATGTCTGGCGATTGAATCATTGATTTATGGCATAGCATAACAGAGGGAATGTCCATTGTTTATTGTGCACCGAAATATCTGCCAACACAGTTTATGCCACCGTGAATGAAATTGAAATTGTCAACCATTACAGCATGTTTACTCACCATCAAAATGTTTCGTCTCAACGAAGTCGTCCGGCACGACTTTCAACCTGGCTACCATTCAGACTGATGCAAATCTGTGCTCGTTGTCGCATCTCTAACACAGCTCTTCTCGCCATTCGTGTTCGTCGTAGGGCTTGGATTTCAGCCGTGATGCGATTTCGGAGTTCCTGAAGAGTTTGTGGAACAGTCTGATACACACGGTTTTAAGATACCCCCACAAGAAAAAATCAAAGGGGGTCAAGTCTGGGGATCTAGGTGGCCACTCTCTCTCCTGACCCAAACAGACAACTCGATGAGGAAATAATACCTGCAATCACTGTTGCACGATAACTCGATAACGATAACTGTCATGTAGGCCTATGTCCTGAGTGTGAAAGCAAAGCCCCGACTCCTGTAATTGTTGTCAATTTCAAGTTTGTTCACTGTGGCATACATTGTGTTGGCAGGTATTTCAGTGCCCAATAAACAATGGACCTTCTCTCTCTTATGCAATGCAATAAATCTATGACTACATCACCAGACATGCTCAATAACCACATCAATATGACTGTATGGTCAAAAGAAAAATCAGTGTTTCCGTTTTAGCAGTACAATTTCTTTAAGTGGAAAGAGCGTTTTTTCTGACTCACCCTGTACATACCGACTCTTATTTTGAAACTCATGCTTTTATTTTGGCACTCCAAACGCACCAAGCGCCGGTGCTCTGTGTGAACTGTGCATGTAGCTCAGAGGAGAACACGAACTTTCCTTTGCTGAATCAAACTTTGTGTAACTCCTGCAGTTCAACGCCTGTATGTATCAATCATTCTGTTGTTTGCTAAATATTTCACATGCAAACGTGCTGTTAGAAACATGTTATGACATTATTTTGGATGTGTTTATTACAATGTGTTATTAAACATGTTTAAGCTAATTCGTTTATGCTAGCAGTCGGAGATGGGTTGCTAATTCTTTATGCAGGCGCATGCTAAGTTTATGTAAATTCATTGGTTGTGTTTAGGTATAATATGCCAGCCTTTGAACTAACCTTTATTTATTTACAATGTGATTAGCTCAATGCTAATGCGAATGGGAAAATCCATAGACGTGCTAATGAGTAGCATTTACGGATTAATTTAAGATTTACAACGTCTATTTATTCAGCAACAAAGGTTCACATCAGAGGTATTTTATACTACATTCTTACAACAACTGAACATAAAATACTCAGGCAAACGTTTTTGGGCCATACAAACAGAGTTAAAGAAACGTGCCTGTTAGTTCCTTCTTATGTCCGAACTGACTACGGTAACACTGAAAGGACAAAACATACGTTAGTGCAACTTACTCCGACCACTAGAGGGCCCCCTTTGCTTGCTTTGAACAACTGAACATCACATATTATTGGGCTTATTAGTATTAGTATTTATTAGTGGGCTTAAGACTCCTGTCAATCACTCACAAGTGGAAATAAACTGGTGGGGACATAAACATGGAGAAAAGTAGCGGTCTGTTCCATGGACATTTTCATTTTAAATGTCTTCAGATGGGGTTGAGAAGGACACAGGTGTTTGGAAGCACTGACATGTGGAATTATTTTTATCACCGGAGTACTTCCAGTCTGAAATATCACTTAAAGGTAATACCAGGGTAATACTAAGGTTGATGCCAGCAACCCCCCCCCCCCCCCCCCCCCCCCCCCAAAATAACTATGCGATTAATCGTGATTAATCACAGAAATCCACACGAATAATTGGATTAAAAAATTTAATCGCTGCCCAGTACTAGTATTTTTGTCATTTCTAGTCAAAATATCTTGTCACACTTTTTTTTTTTTTTCTTATTTTTAACTTGTCTTGTCAAGCATCCTAACAGCAGAATGGTAGTCTGGCTGCCTTTTGGTGCTGAACAAATTTGCTTTGCCAAGGGTAACTTCTTAAAGTATATGAAGCTCCCCTTGATATGCTACTGCAGAGGTGTCAAACTCATTTTAGTTCAGGGGATACATCAAGCTAAATTTGATCTGCAGTGGGCCGGACCAGTGAAATAATAACATAATAATATATAAATAATGTCAACTCCAAACTTTCCTCTATGTTTTAGAGCGAAAAAAGTAAAATTATGCAATGAGAATGTTTACATCTACCAACTATCCTTTAAAACAATGTGAATAACATGAGCAAACTGAAATTTCTTAAGAAAACTAAACGCAATTTTAACAATATTATGTCTGAGTTTATCATTTACACATAAAATTACAACATACAAATCACAGTGGATCAACGAATACATGAAACATTTAATAACAAACAGAATATTGGTAAAATTACATTTCAGACATTTCTAAATGTTCATATTTGTTCAGGGTTTTGGGTTTTTTTTTTTTGCGTTTTTGTGAAATGTTTGTTTTAGTGTAGATACAGTAAAATGACATGAAAATGTTTACATTTATCAAGGAAAAAATTCGGAGTTGTGAGTAATTATAGGTTAATATGATAGTATTTCACTGATCCGACCCACTGGAGATTAAATTGGTCTGTTTGTGGAACCTGAACTAAAATGATTCATAACTTCAGTGTAATTTTTGCATTTCACAAATTCATCCCAAATTCATGCTGCTAACCTGATGTTTTGTCACATTTTAACTACCCTAATACTAGTCATTACTCATTTCATGCAGATAATATGAAAAGAAAAAAAAACCTTTTTGTTGTTAATTACTAGAGCCCGACCGATTAATCGGGCCGATTATGGCGTATCACCAATTAATCAATACTGGCCAATATGTAGCTGATACATTAACTTTTTTTTTGCTGATTCTGTTGCTCGCTGCTCCTGTGTGTGTGTGTGTGTGTGTGTGTGTGTGTACGCTGCCCGGAGAATAAGAGGAACTTTAAAGCGAGTTAGTTTCACTTTCACTCCTGCTCAGATGTCGGACAATGACGCTATCACCCCCCCCACACACAATCACATAATCCCCCCCCCCGCTCGCACACCTCTGACGAGGCTGAACCGCTAATCCCCCCCTCTTATGAAGTATTCACCCCCCCACACACACCCATGTCCGTGCACTTCCTGTCTACCTCACAGTTTCATTCTGCCAGCAGGCCTGGGTGTTAATAGTGTAGGGGAGACTAGGGTCAGTTGTAACTCTTTCTATTGCTACAATCAGGAACAACGTAGGACTCATCTAATTCACTCTGCACATGCTCAGTTTAGTCCTTACTCCACATAAGAAGTTGTAGTGCGGTGAGGCAGACACATCAAAATTTGTGAGTGAAAACATAATTGTGTGCTCAGTTTTATTTTTTGCTCTAATTATTTTTGTGATTGCATAGTTTGCATTTGAAAGTTGTGTAAATTACATTTGTGAGATAAACACAGATTTATGCAACTGTTAATCCACCTGTCCACAATTATCTGATAAAAGATTATTACATCCTATGTAGATCAGTGTTCTTATTACATATATCGGCCAATACATCGGTTATCGGCCAATATCGGGTATCGGCTGAAATGTCGAATATCGGCTTTTTTTAGCCCCAGTATTGGTATCGGCATCGGCCCCAAAAATCCCATATCAGTCGGGCTCTATTAATTACAGTCTAATAAAAATAATAAGCAATTACTTTACTCTCAAACATGTTACTGCAGATCAATTTGATCAAGAACAGCAAAGTTACAGTAATGGTATGAATTGCAACGTATGGGATGATGCATGAGCGCCCAATGTGTTGGCTGATATGGAACTAAAACAACAAAATCCATGAATATACAAGAGAACAGCTGTAGTGACCAGTATGCATGAAAGGGTTAATTTGGAAAAAAAAATTTAGAAACTGATTTTTCCTACAAAGATACTAAAAACTTTCACCTTACTTTTAACCTTAATTGAGTCTTTTGATTTGAAGTGAGAGCTGCAGGAACAAGATGTGTAGTTTCAAATTCTAAAGGTTTTTTTCTTTTGTTTTTTCATTTTTATTTTCTGCAGCTTTAAAAAAGTAAAAGAAACTGCTTCAAGTACAGGTGAGAGGTGGAATTCGAACGAGGACAGACAAAAATCTTAAGGTTTTTCAGACTTGATAATACAGCTGAGCGAAGGTTGTCATCACATCGGTTACAAGGTTAACAGTTCCACTTATTGTAATATAAATACATGCAGTCACGAGAAAAGGAAAGGGAACCATCTTTAAATTCTATGGTTTTACTAACCACAATAATGAAAATAAATAAATAAATAACTCTGGGTTACAAAAAAATGTTTTTTGCAAGTTGTCTAGGTTTTTTCAACTGAATTAGGACCATTTTGCACCGCTAAATCCAAAAATGACATCTGTTTTTCTCAATCAGGTCAGGTTTTTTTGCTAATTTGATTTTGAAAAATTTGATCTTCTCACAAAATTGATTACATTTTTGTGACTTTATCAGTTGATTTTTTTATATAGTTCTCACCCAAAATAGGTTTTAAGAGAAAAAAAATCATTTTCTAACAGGATGTATTTATTATTTATTATGTATTCACCGCAGATGTAGCAGAATACGTCAGGCTTATTTTTGCAAGATCTTCTAGTCGAAGCCATTTCATTCACCTGTAATATTAAAAAAAACAATCATAAATTGGCAAAAGTCAAATCTTCAGAACTCATTTATTGCAAGAAATATGAAAGAATTTTGTATCATATGATGTGAAAATGCCCATTAATGTAAGCAAAAATGTTCAAAAGCCAATATGTAGCATAGTTCAGAAAGTTGACCTGATTGAGCAAAATGAATGTGATTTTTGGATTCAGCACACCAAAATTATCCTAAATCAGCTCAAAAAGTTGAACAATAAATTTGTGGTTGACCAGTGTAATCATCTAGTCCTTATCAAATTTAAATGTATTTAATAGTTAACCTGAAGTGCAAAATAACGCAATATCTGTAACAAAAATGAAGCCGAAATGGTAAAGCAGCATATGAAAAATTAATTACATTGCATGGTTCAATAGCTTGCACAGAAACCTTTTGCAGCTGTAACTTGATGTAATCATTTTCTGTATGACTATGATTCTCTCACATTGGTATGGAGGAATATTGACCCACTTTTTGGTTTTTTTTTATAACACTGCTTCAGGTTATAGAGGTTTGTGGGCATTCGTTTAAGGCAGCTCTCTTAAGGTCCCACCACAGCATTTCAATTGGGTTGAGGTCTGCACTGTATCTGGGCCATTCCAGCACAGTGATTCTCTTCTTTTTCAGTCGCTCTGTTGTAGATTTGCTGCCGTGCTTGGGATCATCGGCCTGTTGCATGGCCCAGTTTCAGACAAGTTATAGGCGTCAGACAAATGGCCTCACATTAGACTCTGGAGTCCACTCAATGGCTGCAAGGTGCCCACAAATAAACCCAAAAATCATGACCCTGCCACTAGGGATGGGAATCGAGAACCGGTTCTTTTTTGAGAACCGGTTCCCAGTAGCTCGATTCCTTGGAATCGTTTGCCTGCCTGCTTATCGATTCTGCTTATCGATTCCGCCTTCATTGTGCATGCGCGATGACGTCACACGTACGCTGCATTGTTTTGGTCAGAACGTAGCCAACATGGTGTTGAGGCAGAAACGGTCTAAACAGACGACACCAGGTCCACTTACTTGGAACACTGTCAAAGCTTCCATGTCTTCAAAAGGGTGGAATCCCTCCAATATCCTCAAACATTTGTCCACAGCATGTCAATCATTTCCAGGAATGTCACGTATTTGATACACAGCGGCGCTTGTGAATGTAGCGGCAAAAGGGAACGCCGGGCCGGTTCCAGTTCCAGTGCGGACAACAAACGTTATAACTCGAGTCGAACTGGTTCCACGTAGTAGACATGCGGCAATAGAGGAATTAGTAAAGCGTCTTTAGTTTCACTTTCACTGTACGCCCCCCCCCCCCCCCCCACCCGCGTCATCTGTTATTATTATTTGTACATACTGTATATGTTATATTTTCTGTGCAGAGGTGGAAATATAAAAGACAGTTAATGCAAACACACCTGTTTGTACTCTTTTATTCCCTCACCCAATGAGAATCAATAAGGAATCAGATCGATAAGCAATATCAATAATGGAATCGGAATCTTTAAAGTCTTAACGATTCCCATCCCTACCCGCTACCAAGGCTGACAGTTGTTATGAGGTTTTTACGCAGATATGCTGCGTTTGGTTTTCGCCAAATGGGCCAGTCTTCTCCACTTTGGTCCTGGACGGTGTTGCACAAGTCAAGTTGTTTCCTGAGATGCAACTTTGCAAACCAAAGCCGTACTTCCATGTTTTTTTACACTGTAAAACAAAAAAAATCTGTAATGTAACAAAATTTTTACTGTTTATTTTACAGATTTTGCCTGTATTTTTAAGATACAGGAAAATATCAATGAAAGGACAAAAACAGACTGTGATTTTACATGTCAAATGTAAAATAACACGAACAAACTGTAACTGAATAACCATCAAATTTCCATTTTTTAAAAGATTATTTTTTCTTTTTTCACAGAAAAATACAGTTAAAATACATTTTCAAATGTATCATAATTTTACAAATATTTCTTTTCTATTTATGAGATTAAACTGTTCATTTAAAGTTTAATACTGTAAAAAAAAAAATTAAAACCAGATAAAATTACTGACAATTAACCGTAAAAGAAGTATTTACCACCACCAATCAGTTTGTTCATTTACAGTGCGCATGCGTGGCGTCTGTCAAACCGCCGGCGGATCTACTCTCAGAAATCCAGCCTTTTAACTACTTATTTCTTGCCTTTCAACGCTTACTCACTTGAACCCAACCTCTTAACCGTGTCTTTTTAACTTGACGCTATCAACCCAAACCTTCATCAGGACAGGTCAGTATTGTCAGTGGATCCTTACCTCTAGTTGTCACCCACCGCTTCCCGCGCTCTGCCCGGTATCTCGCTGCTTCCACCATGGCGTCATCCTCATCAGCTGGAGATAGTCCTCTCGTCCAAGCAAACAAAACCCTGGTAAAGGCTTACCAAACTATCGCGGATCTCAAAGAGGAAATACTGCGCCTCTCCGCAGAACTCGCGGAGAAAAATGCCCAGCTCTGTGGTTTCTCCAGCCGCCTTCCCACACTGTCCAGTCTGTTCCTGAAAAGCGCAGAGAAGCCCAAAGCCTCCTGTGATGATACGGTGTTATGGGATCCTTCCTCTGCCTGTTCTCGCCCCCCGTGCTCTACACCCTGGTCTGAAGTGGTGATTCGTGGCCGCAAAAAGAACACCAGCAAAGACTCACCACCGCCGACCATCAGCACATCAAACCGCTTCGGCGTCCTGTCCGTGGAGAACGCTCCGGCTCCCCCCGCCATGGCTGATGTGCCCCCCATCCCACCTGGCTCTGTCCCAGAACCGGCTCCTGCTGCCACCGTGGCTGCCACCGAGCTGATTACCGGCGACGGTCCTAAAGCCGGTCCTCCTGTGAAGCCGTCGAACAAGGGTCCTCGGTCCGCTCCTCTGCCCGGCGCCGCCTCCTCCGAGAGGCCGTCCGCCGTCACACTGACGGTCCACCCGTGGAATGTCCACCTAGAGAGACCAGGAACCCTTCACCTTCAACACTGTCTCCTCGACCACTTTTCCCTCCCACCACCGCTATCCTCGGGGACTCCATCATCCGTCACGTCCGTTTCTTTAACGCCATAACCAGGTGTTTTCCTGGTTCCACCGTCACCTCCATCCTCCATGAACTGCCTCAGCTGCTGCTCTCACTGCCGTCCACCGTTACCCGGATCATAGTTCACGTGGGCTTCAATGACACTTCTCTTCAACAGTCCGAAGTGACAAAGGTTCATTTTAAAAACCTCTTTGATAAACTGAAAGGATCCGGGAAGGCTGTTTTCATTTCCGGGCCCCTCCCCTCCTTTGCCCGTGGTGTGGGCCGTTTCAGCCGCCTCCTCAGCCTGAACACCTGGCTCCAGTCCGCCTCTGCTCTGAACGGCTTCAGTTTTATTGATAACTTTAATCTGTTCTGGAACCGCCCCTCCTTCTACAAGTCCGATGGTGTCCACCCCTCTAGACTAGGCAGCAGGGTCTTGGCTCAAAACATCCAACATGCTGTCCTGACCAAAACCACACCCACACCAATGTGACTATGCCCTCCCTCTTCTGCTGCAGTCACCTGCTCCCCCTGCTGGTCACATCTAATATCACCACGTTCAGAGTCTCCTATAAAATCTGTAGTGAGAATAAACAACACCCCAACTGATCTCTCCTCCTCTCCCAGGCCCTCACTGTCCACCTGTCAACTAACCACCTCAGTGAATTCCTCTTCTCCTTCCCCATCTCCAGCAGCCTACACCTCTGCCTTGCTCTTCCCCATTCCTGTCATATCCAGGTCTCGTATGGGGTTTCACTCTGCTAAAAGGCACCGTAGGTGGTTGACACAAATCCCATTACACACAGCGGACACGAACACCATGATGTCACCACCACCTAGCCGGTTTGGATTACTAAATGCATGTTCCATTGCCAATAAATCCTTCTCCCTAAATGAGCTTTTTACCAACAGGAACTTGGATGCATTATTCCTGACGGAGATGTGGCAAAGGGATGGGGAGTTCATTCATTTAAATGAACTGTGCCCTCCTGGCTGCTCTGCTGTTGGTCAGCCCCGCCCCTGTCGCCGGGGCGGTGGCCTTGCTGTAGTGCACCAAGACAAATACATATGCAGAGGGATGAGCACCGATGACTTTGCCTCATTTGAGTCACAAATGATCAAGATTGGCTCGTCCAGTGTGTTTTACTGTTTCTTAATCTGCCGTCCCCCTGGCCCTGCTGGTGCCTTCTTAAGCGATTTCAGTGACTTCCTTACATCAATAATAAAACTGGAGAAGGTTTTAATTCTTGGGGATTTCAATCTGCACATCGATAACAATTCATCCAGCCCAGCAATGAAACTTTTAGCCATGACTGACACTTTTAACCTCAAACAACATGTATCTGGCCCCACCCACAAGAAAGGACATACCCTGGACCTGGTTTTCTCATTGGGCTTACACGTCACAAATGTGTGTGTTGAGGATGTCCACTTGAGTGATCATTGTGGTGTGTTTTTTGACTTATGTGTGCCTCTTGAGCCCAAGCCTGCACCTAGAAGGGCCAAGAGGAGGATCATTACAGAGTCCACAGCCCAGGATTTCCGTGCCCTGTTTAACCCTAGTCTTCTTAATGAGTGTCCCGATGTTGATGAGTTTATCCAGTGCTTTGCCACACACTGCAGCTCTATTCTTGACCAGGTGGCTCCCGTGAAAACTAATGTCACTCGTAAGTGGTCTTGTCCCTGGATAAATGAAAACATCTTAAACCTAAGGAGAACTTGTCGCAAAACTGAGCGTCTTTGGAAATCAACCCAGTTGGAAGTACACAGGTTACATCTTAAAGATCTCATAACCTCATTAAATAAAATGATTAAGGAGGCAAGATCCAGCTACTTCCACAAACTTATAGCCACAAACAAGAAAAACCCCAAAGTAATCTTTGACACAATCCAGTCCATTGTGTCCCCTGCTGTCCCTGCTGCCCCTGTGCTCTGTAAAGCTGACAGCAATGACTTCCTAAACTTCTTCACAGACCAGATCAGGGATATTAAACACAATATCCCACCACCCTCTGGCCGTCTGACCCTATCTGATCCCCCTCTGCAAACCTGGTCCTCTTTCGACCCTGTGACACTGGAGGACATCTCAGCACTTTTATCCAAAACGAAACCCTCCTCCAACTCTGCAGACATCCTCCCCCATAAGCTCCTTGTTGGTGTCTTTGACACTATTGGACCATGGGTCACAAAGTTTTTTAACCTGTCGCTCTCAACTGGTTTGTTTCCCAGCTCCTTCAAACAGGCCATCATAGAACCTAAACTAAAGAAAACCACACTGGACCCCACAGACTTCAAAAGCTACAGGCCCATTTCAAAGCTCCCCCTATTGGCCAAAATCCTTGAGAAGGCAGTGTCTAAACAACTTACAGCTTTTCTGGAGACACACCAGATCTATGACACTTTTCAGTCTGGGTTTAGACAACGCCACTCAACAGAAACCGCACTATTAAAAGTGTCTAGTGACATCCTGATGGCGGCTGACTCCGGGAAATCCACGGTCTTGGTCCTGCTAGATCTCTCCTCGGCCTTTGACACAGTGGACCATACCATAATGATTGAGAGACTGAGGGACCTGGTAGGGATGTCAGGTCCTGTGCTAGACTGGTTCTCCTCTTACCTGACCGGCAGAAGCTTCACTGTGTCAATAAACAACTTCCAATCTGACTCAGCGGATCTACTGTGTGGTGCGCCCCAAGGCTCTGTCCTGGGACCAGTCCTATTCTTACTCTATGTCCTCCCACTTGGCCACATTATCCAACAGTATAGTGATGTCTCCTATCATCTATTCGCGGATGACATCCAGATATACTGCTCCTTTAACTCCTCTGAGCCCCACAAACTGAGTTCCTTAATCAACTGCTTGTCAGAGCTGAAGCAGTGGCTAAATGATAACAGCCTCCAGCTGAACTCCAGCAAAACTGAGACCCTCATCATTGCCCCGGACAGTGCAATCCCAGGGATCAAACATCACCTTGGAGACCTGAGTTCCTCGGTAAAGACAAAACTGAGGAATCTGGGTGTCATCTTTGACCAGGACATGTCTTTAGAATTCTACTCTAAACACCTAGTCAAAAACTGTTTCTTCCACCTACGCAACATCTCCAAACTCAGATCTATGGTGTCCACAAATGAGCTCGAGATGATCGTTCACGCTTTCGTATCTTCTCGCTTAGACTACTGCAACAGCCTGTTTACATGCTTAAACAAGAAGGAGCTGGCCCGTCTACAGTTTGTCCAGAACTCTGCTGCCAGGCTCCTGACCCGCACAAACAGGAGAACCCACATCACTCCCATCCTTAAATCTCTCCACTGGCTCCCTGTTCTATATCGTCTTCATTTCAAAATTCTTGTGCTAACTTTCCGGGCCCTACATGGCCAGGCCCCTGCATACATTGCTTCCCTGATCCAGCCCTACAGCTCAACTCGTAGCTTGAGGTCTTCAGGACAGCACCTGCTGATGGTTCCACGGACCTGTTTTAGCACACGCGGTGACAGGTCTTATAAAGCTGTGGCACCACGTCTATGGAATGACCTGCCTCTACACCTACGGTCCATGGACTCTGTAGAGAGCTTTAAGAAACACCTCAAAACCCTCCTGTTCAAAAAGGCTTTTTAGTCTCCCACCTGACCCAGGACCACCACAGACTGATTACACTCTATGTATTCATCATAACGTACTCCATGTGTCATCCCCCCCCCCAGTCTCTCTATATCTCTATCGCTCTCTCTTTTCTCCTCCTTTACTCTCTCTCTCTCTCTTTAACCCCAACTGGTCAAGGCAGACAGCCATCCTTCAGGAGTCTGGGTCTGCTCCAGGTTTCTGCCCGTTAAAGGGAAGTTTTTCCTCGCCACTGTCACCAATCACAAGTGTTTGCTCCTGAAGGATTCTGTTGGGTCTCTGTAAACTTAATTTGATTCTGATTTGAATTGATAAAGCACTTTGTGACTCTGTCTGTGAAAAGTGCTCTATAAATAAAATTTACTTTACTTACTTACTTACTTACTATTTGTTCTGTAAGTTTAACAAGACTTGTTTGTTAATTGACAAATATGTTGTGTAATTACGGGAGGTTTCACAACAAAAATGTTGAATAAATGTATTTTAGTGAATGTATAACATGTATAAGCACTGATACACTGTCCAAATACAGTTTTTATCAGTGGATTGTACAACTTAGTCTCATCGAAAATTATGTATTTATTTTTTTATTTTTTTTTTAAAAGGTACTTTGATTGTTTTAATACATGTAAATATTCTTAATTAAACTTTAAAAAGTAAAAAAAAATGTGCAAAATCCCGATCTAACGTTAGGGCAAAAAACTGTATTTTAATTATGGAAATTTACCATATTTTTTTGAGATGGTTATTTTCCATTATTTTACAATATTTTTTTGGCGCCCCAGCTGCTGGAACATTACCCTTTTTTTATGTTTCTATTTATTTATTTATTTATTTTATTATTTTTTTTTTTTTACAGTGTAGAGAGAAGAGCCTTTCTCCTGGCAACCTTTCCAAACATGAAAAAATGAAATAAGGTCCGCACAACCTGTGAGATTTTATTTACCGTGAGGTAAATAAAATCTTTGGGAGCTCACTGGTTGTGCGGACCTTATTTCATATTTTCATCCAGTTTTTTTGGGATCCTGCACACCTTTCATTTTCTGGATGTGCGTGTCGATCACCTCTCTTCAACCTTTCCAAACATAACAGAACATTTGAAGCCATACTTGTCCATCCTTTTTCTAATTGGAGTGTCTTGAACTTTAAACTTAAACTTGGTGCAATAAACCGTATCCCTGTTCAACCTGTAGCATGATCAACATACACACAACTGTAAATAGTATAAACAGCTTTTTCAGTTTGGCTTTATTTTCTTAATTTTGCATGAATAATGAATGAATAATTAGAGATGGAGAATGCTGCTCAACTCACAATCAGTGAGCCTCATTGAAAGATACTACACATGTACAAATCTGTGCTTATATAGTACAAAGAAATATTTCACCCACAAGTCTGAGGTTCATCAATATGTTCCGTCTTGGCCTTTTTCATACTCATACAAATGCCTGAAACGCAAATGAAAGAGGGTCCAACTATCTCACAAAAAAATATTCATCTTTTAAGTATTAAGAAAAAACATATAATCACAGTATTTTTTCTTTGGACAGATGATTGACAGGAGAAAACTCCTGTACACGTACTTAGAAAAGTTGTACAGAGGTCTACAGTAATTAATGCTTCGTATTTGAGGGAGTGAGTGTTCGCTGAATTGAGTTGCACTGCGGAGCAACCCACTGAATGGAAGCAGGGAGGAGAGAGAGGAACAGGGATCAGGAGGGTATTATTGGATTTTCTTTGTTTGGTGGGAGGCAGAGACGTTATTTCCAGGTGGTAGAATGTGTTTTGAAAAGAGAAATGCTGCAGTTGAACGGAGCAGAAGAAGCACAGATATGCTTGGTAGAAAAGAGGAATTATTTCCTTCAAAACATATGGTACAAAGAAGACTTTCTATAGACAGCAAGGAGGGGAGGGGTATGAGAGGGGTTTTAATTGAGAATGAATCAACTTTAAAGGAGAGCCAAAGCCAAAATAAGAACTAGGAATGCACCGATACCACTTTTTTCCAGACCGAGTACGAGTACTTACATTTGAGTACTTGCTGATACCGAGTACCAATACGAGTACTTAATCATCCCATTCCAGTTTAGTTCCTTTTGTAAATGTGCTTTATTGTCGTTGTCATTAGTCTGACTGGAACAAAGTGCTGCTACTGACATTTAATGTGTTGGAATGAGCATTTCTCAATTAATCCACCAGGGGGCGCTGCTCTGAATTAACCATACTGGACAAATACCACAAAGAAGAGTAAATTTATTTATTTTTTTTTTTTACCTCCGCTAAGGAGGTTATGTTTTTGCCAGGGTTTGTTTGTTTGTCTGTTTGTCTGTCCGTTAGTGTGCAACATAACTCAAAAAGTTATGGACAGATTTTGATGAAATTTTCAGGGTTTGTTGGAAATGGGATAAGGAAGAAATGATTAACTTTTGGGGGTGATCCGGAAGAAATCCTGGATTCTGGATCACTTTGAAATTTTCGTTAACATTGTGGTAAATGGAGCCAAAATTTTCGTTTCCCAATATCTCGCTTAATTATTGACCAAAACTCATGAAATTTAACTCAGGAATTGACAATGGGGTCCTCTATCACATTTCAAAGGCTGATCCGGATCTGATCCAGAAGGCGGATTTTATTTTAAAAAATAAATGTAGGATTTGTATCACCGATTATGTGGGGAATTTTTGCGCTTGGCGGAGGTCTGCGCTCTCCGAGTGCTTTTCTAGTTTTTAGAAGAAAAAGAAGAAAGTCAGTAATAACAAACATGGAGACGACAGAGGGAACATTAATGTGATACTAATATTGCAGTGTTTTCTCTGGTAAGGTTTAAAAGCTTAGCTTCAGCAGGAAGAGAAAAGAGAAATGAGTGATAAGTTTGGTTTTCACTTCCACCGGCGGGGGTCCGCACCGCTCCGTACTCCCGGTGGTATTCTCTGTCTCCACCAGCACCTGGAAAATGGATGGAATGTACGCAGAGGACGGACAGAACGCTGCATCCGTATCTGTCTGTATCTTTAACGTTACCGTCAGTCAGCGTTACTTTTATCACCGTCGCTTATTTCGAAAAATCTCCACACTCTTCACACTGCCCACACATTATTCCTCCTCCTCATACCTGCTGCACTGAACTGTGAATGTCACACGGCTGTAAGTGGTTTCGGTGCATTTGTATCAGATTACTTTTACGAGTATGAGTACGAGTACACACACTGAGTATCGGTGCATCCCTAAAATTAACCCTCCGGTATCCAATCTAGCAAGGCCCTTACTTAGCACCAAGTGTGCCTTTTTTGCACACTTGTGGAATAATGTCAAAAAAACATTCATACAGTTTGTTTTTAATTCTTTTACACCTTTTTTTTCTATTTCATCAACTTGAGCTGTAAATAAAAATACCAAATACTCAATAATTGTCACATTTTTTAACCCTTTAAATGCCGCGTTTGTAATGTAAACAAACCATTTTTTTGGATGCAAAAAAAACACAAAAAAATTTTGTTTTTTTTCAATATACTACATAAAAAGTGGATCACATATTATTTGATTTTTGCAGCCTGGCATATGTCAGTGATTAACTCCACCATTGGTAAATTTTCATGATTATTTTTGGTGCTAGGTCAAATGTTCAAATATACTAGCATCTGTCACCAAGTGTGCGTGAAATGCACACCTATAAATCAAACTATTAAATATTATATATTGATTTATTTTTCTGCTGTAATTTGATTTTATTTTTATAAATCAAGGTCAGCCCTAATCATACATATCAAATGGAAGAAATAGTGCGTTTTAGGCACACTTGGGAGATAGATGCTAGTCTTGTAATTTTCTTTTGTTTACAATGTGCACATTTTAGTTGGTGGCCACAATTTTAAAGATCATGCAAAAATGAACAACTTTTGAATTCTAACCTTATTTAAATGGTGAAAAAATATGAAGTTTTTTAAAACAAAGTGCGAAGTGTGCCTAAAAGGTGCACCTGGATACCAGAGGGTTAATTGAACCCAAGTAGACAAAAATCAGTGTAAATCTAACCACAACCGTAAAAAAGAAAGGCAGAAACTGAGGACAAAGTGGAGAAAAGGGAACTTTGTTCTGCAAACACTATACAGAATCAGTTTGTTTTTTCCGTGTTCAAAGAAATTCTTTATTTTATTAAATTTTTTTTATGCCCTTGCCTGTTCTATACGGCAAAATATATTCATAAAGCACACTAAAGGTGATAGTGTCGCTCTTTCCTCAGTCCTTTTATTTTCACCTCGTGGACACTGATTGGCTGCAGGGTTCGATACATTAGCCAATGACCATCAGAGGTGGGGAGTATTAGGAACCAATGAGCAGAAAATAACAGCTCTAAGAAGTAGCACAGTACATATTTTATTTTATTATTTATTTATTTTTTTGTATTTATTTTTAACAACTTTGTACGGTGACCCTGACTGTCCTGAAATGTGCCTATAAATAAAATGTATTATTATTATTATTATTATTATTATTCATAATAATAATAATAATAATAATAATAACACCCCTGTTCTACAAAATCGTTGTGTACAACAAACTGGTCAAAGAAGGATGAAACTAGAACTTACTCCAAATACTCCTGCTCCTACACTGCAAAAAAAACAAAACAAACAAAACTGATTTAACAGAATTTTTACTGTTTATTTTACAGATTTTGCCTGTATTTTTAAGATACAGGAAAATATCAATGAAATGACAAAAATAGACTGTGATTTCACATGTCAAATGTAAAATAACACGAAAAAACTGTAACTGAATAACCATATAATTTCCATTTTTTATAGATTTTTTTTCTTTTTTCACAGAAAAATACAGTTAAAATACATTTGCAAATGTATCGTAATTTTACAAATGTTTCTTTTCTATTCATGAGATTAAACTGTTCATTTAATTAAATTAAATTTAATTTAATTACACTTATTTTTTTCAGTTTTTTCATGTTATTCACATCATTTGAAAGGATATTTTGTAGATGTAAACCTTTTCATATTGGGAATTTGCTTTTTTTCTCTAAAACACAGAGAAAATTTTGAAGTTGACATTATTTCTTCATTATTATTTTACTGGTTCGGCCCACTTCAGATTAAATTTAGCTGAAAGTGGCCCCTGAACTAAAATGAGTTTGACACCCCTGCCCTACATAATCGTTGTGTACAACAAACTGGTCAAAGAAGGATGAAACTAGAACTTACTCCGAATACTCCTGCTGCTACACTGCAAAAAACATCTCTGATTTAACAGAATTTTTACTGTTTATTTTACAGATTTTTCCTGTATTTTTAAGATACAGGAAAACGTCAATGAAATTACAAAAATAGACTGATTTTACATGTCAAATGTAAAATAACACGAAAAAACTGTAACTGAATAACCATATAATTTCCATTTTTTAAAAGATTTTTTTTTTCTTTTTTCACAGAAAAAAATACAGTTAAAATACATTTGCTACATTATTTTACTGGTTCGGCCCACTGCAGATCAAATTTAGCTGAAAGTGGCCCCTGAACTAAAATGAGTTTGACACCCCTGCCCTACGTTATCGTTGTGTACAACAAACTGGTCAAAGAGTCATAAGTCCAAATAAAGGCACTAAAACTGGGTCAAACCAGGGATTTATTTAAAACCTATCTGCTCCCATGTTTTAGATACACCCTAATCCAAATGGAAAAATAAGTTCTGCTCATGAAGTTCCATTTTCCCACAGAGTGTTGGCGAGGCAGGTGTGGAAATGAGTGTGTGACGGCACATGAAGTGCTGAGGCACGGTGCTGCCAGCTCAAAGAGCAGCTTACTGTCCCATCGCAGTTGGACTCCAATCTGACAGATAAGCAGCGCTGTCATCCCGTGTCTCCATGTTTTCACTGCTGCTGTGAAGAAAAAGTGGGATGTCAGGAGTCTGGAAGGCTTCTTAAAAACTAGGTTGGTGTCAGGAAGTTTCCTGGATGGGAACAGCGCTGGGAGACACAGGAAAGAAGTGGAAAATGAACGTAGGCTTCATCCTGTCATTATCTGGTAAACATGTATGCAAAAATATGTGGTTGAACCAAGAATACTAATATACACTACACTGTAAAAAAAAAAAAAAAAAAAAAAAAAAAAAAAAACAGTATTATTCCGGCAGCAGAGTTGCCAAAAAATACTGTTAAATAACATAAAATAACCATCTCGTAAAAATACGGTAATTTTCCATAATTAAAATATTATAAAAACTTTTTTTTTTTTTTAAATGACCAGACATAGTTTTATTTACAAATGACAAAAAAAAGAAATATCCTTAACTTTTTCTTTGTACACTGTAAATAAAAAAAAACCATAAAAAAAAAAACAAACAGTATTATTATGGCAGCAGGGGTGCCGAAAAAAAATACTGTTAAATAACAGGAAATAACCATCTCATAAAATCCGGTAATTTTCCATAATTAAAATACAGTTTTTTTGCCCTAACTTTACATGAGATTTTGCTTTTTTTTTTTTTTTTTTTTTGACTTTTTAGTGTTTAATAAAGAATATTTACATGTATTAAAACAATCAAATTACCTATAAATATGTATATAAATACTTTTCAATGAGACTAAGTTGTACATTCCACTGATAAAAACTGTATTTGGACAGTTTATCAGTGCTTATACATGTTATACATTCACAAAAATACATTTATTCAACATTTTTGTTGTGAAACCTCCCGTAATTACACAAGATATTTGTCAATTAACAAACAAGTCTTGTTAAACTTACAGAACAAACATTGAGAGAAATGAAGTATAAAACCATCTCTGAGGCATTTTGGAAGCAAAGATCATTTAAACCAAACTAACCGATGCAATGATAATTATCACAATACAAAACTATATTCTGACATGAGTCATTATTGTTTTGCATCCCAGACCCCTGTTAGAAAAGAAACACTTGAATTCAACGTGTCCCAATACTTTTGTCCATAGAGTATTTATACAATGTGCATTTTTTTCCCCCCACAAACTGTTGAAAAAGCCGGTTCACTGTTTGGAGAGAAGCTGGACTCCCTGCGGACTATGAGGGAGCATCTTGGAAAATCCAGCTCATCCTCTTCATCCCACTCTGACAAACCAGAAAAGCAGCTTCAGCTTCAGCTTCAGTGGGCGACTAACCTTATTAATATGCAGGACTGAGAGCTAGAGAAGATCCTTCATCCTCCCTAACGTTGGACTCAACACAACACCTTAGTTTGATGATTCATAGACTGATGATTATTAATTATTAATTCTGTTTTTGTTGTTTTTCTTGATCTGAGAAAGTGAAACTCCCCCTGAGGATCAATAATGTTCATTTGTATCAGTATCTGCACACACAAAGCAACGACAGAGAACAAAAAAAAAAAAACATCCCACATCTCAAACAATGCAAAGAAAACACGTTTATATTCACTGCTTGAACAATACTCTGATTATTTGGTAAAATAACCTGTACTTTCATTTTCTGTTTGATTGTATTCTGCAATTTTGCCACAAGAAACACTGGCTTAAATATGGATCTTTAAGGATGAAACGGATTCAAGAAGGTTTAACATCAAGGATGCAGGGGACTGAAATCAGGGATAAAATAAACATGTTGTTATTAAAAAACATAAATAAGTTTTAATCAAAGTCACTTTGTCTCCAAATTTTATTCAAAGCTGCAGCATTTGAATACTAATAAGTTATTATTCTTACAGTATTTGTTCTGTGAGTTTAACAAGACTTGTTTGTTAATTGACAAATATCTTGTGTAATTACAGGAGGTTTCACAACAAAAACGTTGAATAAATGTATTTTTGTGAATGTTTAACATGTATAAGCACTGATAAACTGTCCAAATACAGTTTTTATCAGTGGATTGTACAACTGAGTCTCATTGAAAAGTATTTATTTATATACAGGGTGTCCCATAAGTCTCCATACATAGGAGACATAATACGAAATACGAAAGAAAATACGAAAGAAAATGGGGGACGCAGCCTTTACTAACTATGCACCAAAGTTATGGAATACAATTCCAAAAGACATTAGAGAAGCCAGTTCGCTGAATATATTTAAAACCAAATTAAAAACATTTTTATTCTCATTAGCCTTTGAAAGGAGATAAAAATGGGGTCACAATTCAGGAACCAGGAATGTGCGTCTTTTTATTTTTATTTTATTTTATTGTATTTCTGTTTTTATTTTTTATTTTATTGTATTTCAAATTTCATCTTATTTCTTGCACATCAAAAATTCTATGCATAATCAAATATTTTAATGTGCGCTGTTTTTATATTTATTTTTATTTTATTGTATTTCTAATCAAATCTTAATGTATTTTAATATTGTATTTTTTTCAATCAATGTGAAGCACTTTGGGCTACAATTTCTGTATGAAAGGTGCTATACAAATAAAGTTTATCATTATTATTATTATTATTATTATTATTATTATTATTATTATTATTATTATACATTCCATACAAATATGGTTCTAACATGTATTTCTTTATATTTCAGATAACTCAAAGAATGCATTTGAATAAAGAGCAACAAATTGAAATCATCCTGATAGCCGGTTTAGCAAGCAGTCGTCTGGTTGCAAGCACATTTAACAGAAAACATGGGACGAGTATCACACACGACACTGTGGAAAAAACTTATTGTCAAGTTAAAAAAAACAGGAAGTGTTTTGGATCAATTTGTTCCCGACAAAATGGCAGTCATATAGAGCATATTATATAAATAAAAATGGTTTATGTCAAGAAACGTTTATTTTTCCGATGTATGGAGACTTATGGGACACCCTGTATACATATTTATAGGTAAGTTGATCATTTTAATATATGAAAATATTCTTTATTAAACATTAAAAAGTCAAAAAAAAAAAAAAAAGAAAAGCAAAATGTCATGTAAATTTAGGGCAAAAAAATTGATTTTAATTATGGAAAATGACAGTATTTTTATGAGATGGTTATTTTCCGTTATTTAACAGTATTTTTTTTGGCACCCCTGCTGCCGGAATAATACTGTTTTTTTATGTTTTGTTTTTTTTTATTTACAGTGTACAAAGAAAAAGTTAAGGATTTTTTTTTTTTTTGTCATTTTTTTGGTCATTTGTAAATAAAACTATGTCTGATCATTAAAAAAAAAAAAAACGTGTTTCAATTCACACACAAAAAAATAAAAAGTACTGTGCAAGAATCCCAACTGAAAGAAATAGCCCAAAAATTAAAAATATCCTTAACTTTGTTTGTGGTGTAGTAAGGTCAGATAGGTGACCAAAAAAAAAAAAAAAAAGTTAAAATTGTTAGAAAAAGTTTGTGGGTGTTTATAGGTTGAATGAACATCTGTGACATTTGTTGAAAATAGCAAAACTATGGAAAATCCCTTGACTTCTACCATAAAAATGCCATAAATAATATGCACATACATAAATAATAAACACACTGTATAGAAAATGCATCGTAAACAAATATCCCCAGTGTCATTGCTGTCAACTGTCAATCATTATTACAACTTTTTGTCAGCAACCAGCAGGGAAACGCACAAAACGACCACTGTCCCTGAACACCCCCCACATGGCCTGAAGGCTTTTCACTTTCAGTCTTGGTCCAGACTGTCCTCTGCTGCAGGTAAACACTGTGAGGCTGATTACTGTTGAAGATCTTAATCATCTGAACATAAACAGGATCTTCATGGCCCACGTGGCTGTAATTAAAAGGCTGCCTCGGAGCCCCGTACCCACAGGCTGTCTGCTGCACCTGTCCCTCATTTGGCTCCTCGTGCCGATCCGAGCCCGGCAGATCCCTGATCGGCATACTAAGCAGCTTCTGCACGCGCTCCAATGACATGGCCAGTTTTTTGGAAAGAGTTGGAGGCACAAACTCTGCCACTGTAGCATGCTTCCCACGTCTGGTGGTTTCATTCCCTTCTTGAGGTTCACTAATGAAAAAACTCGCAGAAGTTAAAATGCTTCGTACTTTTCCACTCAGTTACCGACGCTACATACTGCACGTTTCCCCGATTACTACTGAGCAGTGTTGGGCAAATTACTTTTTAAAAGGAATTAGTTATAGTTACTTTCCCAAAAAAGTAACTGAATTTGTAACAGAATTACTCCTTCATAAATGTATTTAGTTACCAGGGAAAGTAATTATTGTGTTATTTTTTTTCCAATGACAGTAATTATTGCGGTACTTTTTTCCACTGACAGTAACTATTGTGTTATTTTTTTCCAATGACAGTAATTATTGCGTTACTTTTTCCAATGACAGTAATTATTGCGTTACTTTTTCCAATGACAGTAATTATTGCGGTACTTTTTTCCAATGACAGTAATTATTGCATTACTTTTTTCCAATGACAGTAATTATTGCGGTACTTTTTTCCAATGACAGTAATTATTGCGGTACTTTTTTCCAATGACAGTAATTATTGCATTACTTTTTTCCAATGACAGTAATTATTGCGGTACTTTTTTCCAATGACAGTAATTATTGCGGTACTTTTTTCCAATGACAGTAATTATTGCGGTACTTTTTTCCAATGACATGGCCAGTTTTTTGGAAAGAGTTGGAGGCACAAACTCTGCCACTGTAGCATGCTTCCCACGTCTGGTGGTTTCATTCCCTTCTTGAGGTTCACTAATGAAAAAACTCGCAGAAGTTAAAATGCTTCGTACTTTTCCACTCAGTTACCGACGCTACATACTGCACGTTTCCCCGATTACTACTGAGCAGTGTTGGGCAAATTACTTTTTAAAAGGAATTAGTTATAGTTACTTTCCCAAAAAAGTAACTGAATTTGTAACAGAATTACTCCTTCATAAATGTATTTAGTTACCAGGGAAAGTAATTATTGTGTTATTTTTTTCCAATGACAGTAATTATTGCGTTACTTTTTCCAATGACAGTAATTATTGCGTTACTTTTTCCAATGACAGTAATTATTGCGGTACTTTTTTCCAATGACAGTAATTATTGCGGTACTTTTTTCCACTGACAGTAATTATTGCGGTACTTTTTTCCAATGACAGTAATTATTGCGTTACTTTTTCCAATGACAGTAATTATTGCCTTACTTTTTTCCAATGACAGTAATTATTGCGTTACTTTTTTCCAATGACAGTAATTATTGCCTTACTTTTTTCCAGTGACAGTAATTATTGCGTTACTTTTTTCCAATGACAGTAATTATTGCCTTACTTTTTTCCAATGACAGTAATTATTGTGGTACTTTTTTCCAATGACAGTAATTATTGCGGTACTTTTTTCCAATGACATGGCCAGTTTTTTGGAAAGAGTTGGAGGCACAAACTCTGCCACTGTAGCATGCTTCCCACGTCTGGTGGTTTCATTCCCTTCTTGAGGTTCACTAATGAAAAAACTCGCAGAAGTTAAAATGCTTCGTACTTTTCCACTCAGTTACCGACGCTACATACTGCACGTTTTCCCGATTACTACTGAGCAGTGTTGGGCAAATTACTTTTTAAAAGGAATTAGTTATAGTTACTTTCCCAAAAAAGTAACTGAATTTGTAACAGAATTACTCCTTCATAAATGTATTTAGTTACCAGGGAAAGTAATTATTGTGTTATTTTTTTCCAATGACAGTAATTATTGCGTTACTTTTTCCAATGACAGTAATTATTGCGGTACTTTTTTCCAATGACAGTAATTATTGCATTACTTTTTTCCAATGACAGTAATTATTGCGGTACTTTTTTCCAATGACAGTAATTATTGCGGTACTTTTTTCCAATGACAGTAATTATTGCGTTACTTTTTTCCAATGACATGGCCAGTTTTTTGGAAAGAGTTGGAGGCACAAACTCTGCCACTGTAGCATGCTTCCCACGTCTGGTGGTTTCATTCCCTTCTTGAGGTTCACTAATGAAAAAACTAGCAGAAGTTAAAATGCTTCGTACTTTTCCACTCAGTTACCGACGCTACATACTGCACGTTTCCCCGATTACTACTGAGCAGTGTTGGGCAAATTACTTTTTAAAAGGAATTAGTTATAGTTACTTTCCCAAAAAAGTAATTGAATTTGTAATGGAATTACTCCTTCATAAATGTATTTAGTTACCAGGGAAAGTAATTATTGTGTTACTTTTTTCCAATGACAGTAATTATTGCAGTACTTTTTTCCAATGACAGTAATTATTGCGGTACTTTTTCCCAATGACAGTAATTATTGCGTTACTTTTTCCAATGACAGTAATTATTGCGGTACTTTTTCCCAATGACAGTAATTATTGCGTTACTTTTTTCCAATGACAGTAACTATTGTGTTACTTTTTTCCAATGACATGGCCAGTTTTTTTGGAAAGAGTTGGAGGCACAAACTCTGCCACTGTAGCATGCTTCCCACGTCTGGTGGTTTCATTCCCTTCTTGAGGTTCACTAATGAAAAAACTCGCAGAAGTTAAAATGCTTCGTACTTTTCCTCTTAGTTACCGACGCTACATACTGCACGTTTCCCCGATTACTACTGAGCAGTGTTGGGCAAACTGCTTTTTAAAAGGAATTAGTTATAGTTACTAGTTACTTTCCCAAAAAAGTAATTGAATTTGTAACAGAATTACTCCTTCATAAATGTATTTAGTTACCAGGGAAAGTAATTATTGTGTTATTTTTTTCCAATGACAGTAATTATTGTGTTATTTTTTTCCAATGACAGTAATTATTGCGTTATTTTTTTCCAATGACAGTAATTATTGCGGTACTTTTTTCCAATGACAGTAATTATTGTGTTATTTTTTTCCAATGACAGTAATTATTGCGGTACTTTTTTCCAATGACAGTAATTATTGCGGTACTTTTTTCCAATGACAGTAATTATTGTGTTATTTTTTTCCAATGACAGTAATTATTGCGGTACTTTTTTCCAATGACATGGCCAGTTTTTTTGGAAAGAGTTGGAGGCACAAACTCTGCCACTGTAGCATGCATGTCATCCACAAACTCTCATCATGGAAAACACACGAAGAAATGCATATTTTGCAGCTTTTAAGTTAAAAGCAATCGATGTGTCTGTAAAGAAGGAAATAGAGCTGCAGCACGGAAGCGACACTGAGAGCGACAACGGAAGAGAGACGTAGAAGGTGTGTGACGGAGCCTTTCTGAGGCTGTTCAACTCCGACACTGAAGAAGACGACTGCAGTGGTTTCAATGAGCAGAAGGAAGATGAAGATACAGATCAATGACTTTTTTTGGTTTTTGAACCAGCCGTGTTCCTGCCGTGTTACAGGCACTGTTTGGAAAAAAGCAGTTAAGGTATGGAAATAAATATTGAAATAATCTTTCTGTTTACCATCTTTGTGTAAATATCTGATGTTACAACATGGACACCTGCAGCTTATAGTCAGGTGCAGCTTATAGAAGTACGGTAATCAACTATCAATTATTCCATTTTAAATGTATTATTATTTTTATTCTGTTTTACTATGTATTTTTATTTCACTGTTTTTAATTGTACAGCTGCTTCATATGTCTTTTTAATCTATTGTATTTTAGTCTATCATTTTGCTTTTTATTCTTCTGTACGACTGTTATGACCGGCTCTGAGTCATAACATAAAAGAGGACACAAAAATTAGATTGGATATAAAACAGTGATTTATTAATAAAAAGACAAAACAAGCAGGTCTGCAGGTGAGCTGCGGACAAAAGTGAAGAGGCCGAGCAGGTGGGACTGGACCCTTCATATAGGCCCAGCCCCCATCCCCCAACAGGTGGACACAATCAGGGCTGATCACAGCCCATCAACCAGCTCTGCAAAAGAAGACAATGAAGCAGGTGTAACCAGATTAAAAATATCATTGATGTATTGTCTCGTCACCAAATCCCGATGGGCTATTCAGAAACATTAATTTAGTATGATAAAAGAAGGTTCTATAATGAGTTTTGTTAATGATTATACCTGTACTGTCACTTTAAATCTGAGCTGCTGATGCAAGTTAATGATGTCATGGCGCGGTCTTTTTCCTCAGTTCGCGCTAGATGTGCTGAGGGAAGGTAGGCTCTTTTACTCTCTGCTGCAATTTCAGTAATTGTTTTGGTTTATTGAATATTGTGTAGCAGTGTACATTTATATGTGACGGTTTTATGTTGCAGACGTGTTGTGTGTCTAAATGTAAAGTGTTAAGTCTATTTTTAAAACTTAAGATAGACACATGTTCCAATGCTGCAGGGGTCTGTGTACAGCTGTACAGGGTGGGGAAGCAAAATTTACAATGAGCATTTAGTGGTTTTTTCTCAGCGGGCACTACGTCAATTGTTTTGAAACCAAACATATATTGATGTCATAATCATACCTAACACTATTATCCATACCTTTTCAGAAACTTTTGCCCATATGAGTAATCAGGAAAGCAAACGTCAAAGAGTGTGTGATTTGCTGAATGCACTCGTCACACCAAAGGAGATTTCAAAAATAGTTGGAGTGTCCATAAAGACTGTTTATAATGGAAAGAAGAGAATGACTATGAGCAAAACTATTACGAGAAAGTCTGGAAGATACTATTAAAGAAGAATGGGAGAAGTTTTCACCCGAATATTTGAGGAACACTTGCGCAAGTTTCAGGAAGCGTGTGAAGGCAGTTATTGAGAAAGAAGGAGGACACATAGAATAAAAACATTTTCTGTTATGTACATTTTCTTGTGGCAAATAAATTCTCATGACTTTCAATAAACTAATTGGTCATACACTGTCTTTCAATCAATCCTATGGCAACAGGGAAGTCAACACAGAGGTGGCTCCAACAGAGTCTCTATAGACCCTCATATGAATGAATGAATGAATGATTTTATTTTTGTGTCTTGCATTAAGAAAAAAAAAAAAAACCTGCCCAGCCCTTCTTTTACATGGGCTTATAAGACACCAAAAATACAAACCAAAAATCAAACACCAGACAATAGGCACAATAGATATGAACAAAACAAAATACTGACCTATTTAAACAAACACATCTGCTGCTTTTTCCAGGCTTTACAAACAAAAAATGCTAATTAATATACATTAGAACTAAACCACCATTTCATCTTGTCATCATCAGTGCTCCAGAACATATCAGGATTTCGGAAACACATATCATCAAACAAAGAGGCTCTCATATTAAAATAACCAAATTTACAACAGAAATAAACATGTTTAGTGTCTGGTTTTGGCCTGTTTCTTCTTACTCATATGTCATCATGGTGCCATAACATGCATGTCCGTGTCCCAGTCGTCAACAACAGAGCCTGTATGGTTGCTTACATCTACTTTTTAATCAATGAGGCACCACATAGGGTTTAGAAAGACCTAAATTCATTTATTTATCTCAGTTATTGTGATTATTGCAACTTTCCAGAAGCACCAGTCAGTGTTTCATCTGCAGTAGATCATGACTTGAAGTGTCTTAACATCCAGCTCTTATGGTTTCATAAAACGACCTCCTTCCTTCCATTCTCTCAGATCATCCTCTTCCTTCCTTCCATCTCTCTGTTCCTCGTCCTCTATGGGTTTCAGAGCCTTCAGTTATTTTTCGCCTTTTCTCCCACAAGATATTCCCAACACCGACTCTGTTCCTGCCTTCAAATTCCATCTCCTGGGTACAGACATGTCAGGCCAACTTTTACTCTGCTGTTTATTTATGCACTTATTTCTTTATGATTATTAATATTTTTTTCCATCGCTTTCTGGCCTTATATTTTATACATTTACTATAGCAACTTATTCTCACACATATGTGCATCGTTGTTTTAATGATCATCATTGTTTTGTTAAAATTAATTTATTTTTGATCATGTAAGTTTGCAATACTATATTGCAAATAAATATTAATTTTAGACGACATTTAGTCTATATAATATATATTATCATGGACGGAGGCAGTAAAGCCAGGTGTAGATTACTGCACAAAGTGAGAATTTTGTTTTCCTTGGTCAGGATATGTACAGTCAGTCCAGCTTGGATTTACAAGTCTGACAATTAATACTGAACAAACAAGAACTCAAACTTTGAATTATGAAAGAGCTGCAGCATCTGAAACTGACCACAATGAACATTTGACAGATAAACAGAACCACAGTGCTGCAGTTTCAGACTCACAGTTTGTCATGTCTTTTATGGATTGGGATTGTCTCTGTCAATTCACCATATATTTTTTTATTAGTAGCTAATTTTTATTTTTACCTCCACCAAGGAACAGCAGAGGTTATGTTTTCATCGGGGTTTGTTTGTCTGTCTGTCTGTGTGCAAGATAACTCAAAAAGGTATGAATGAATTTGGATGAAAATTTCAGGAAATGATGATACTGGCACAAGGAACAAATGATTAAATTTTGGTGGTGATCGGGGGGGTACTGATCTGCCTTGGCGGAGGTCTGCACTCTCCAGGTGCTTTTCTAGTTTGTTTATCTGTCTGTTAGCAAGATAACTCAAAAAGCAAAAAGTTACGGAAGGATTTTGATGCCATTTTCAGGAAATGTTGATACTAGCACAAGAAAGTAATTATTAAATTTTGGTGGGAATCACGTGTGCGTGTGTGTGTGTGTGTGTGTGTGTGGGGGGGGGGGTTGTTTTTCTGTCTGTTAGCAAGATAACTCAAAAAGTTATGGAAGGATTTTGATGAAATTTTCAGGAAATGTTGATAATGGCACAAGGAAGAAATGATTACATTTTGGTGGGAATCGTGTGTTTTTTTTTCTGTCTGTTAGCAAGATAACTCGGGGGGGGGGGGGGGTGATCTGCCTTGGCAGAGGTCTGCGCTCTCTGAGTGCTTTTCTAGTTTGTTTATCTGTCTGCTAGCAAGATAACTCAGAAAGTTAGAGAAGGATTTTGATGCCATTTTCAGGAAATGTTGATACTGGCACAACGAAGTAATTATTAAATTTTGGTGGGAATCATGTGTGTTTATTTTTCCGTCTGTTAGCAAGATAACTCAAAAAGTTGTGGAAGGATTTTGATGAAATTTTCAGGAAATGTTAATAATGGCACAAGGAACAAATGATTACATTTTGGTGGTGATCGGGGGGGGCTGATCTACCTTGGTGGTGGTGTGCACTCTCTGAGTGCTTTTCTAGTTTTTAAAGAATTTTATCAATTACTAGAAATTTCAGGTGACCCCATTTGAATTCCAGGCGACCTCAAGGTTGAAGAACACTGACATAAACTGTAAATGCTCTGCTTGGGTCTGAATTCTTCATTACGTCAACTCCACAGGTCCACCTTCAACCGTATTTCCATTGTGTATGAAGTGACCAGTTTGGATCTCAAACAAACAAACAAACAAGCAAACAAACAAACAAACAGCGTCAAGGTTGTTTTAATCAGAAACGTGTGATCGCTGTGATTCTTCAAAGCCAGGCCTTCTGTCCGTCTGTCCATCTGTCCATCTGTCCGTCCGTCCGTCTGTGACTCCTCCAGAGTCTTGTTATCTCAGTCTTTGGTCAGTGGAGGATGTCAGAGCCCCAGTGTGAGGCTGAAGACATTGCCTATTAACCCCGACTTCAAAACAAACTAACAAGCAACAGAAGCGAGTCTGTGAAATGTGAGAGCCAACCCTGCTCACTGTGTGGAAAAAAAAAAAAAAAAAAAAGAACCCTTCAGATGCAGTTTTAATGAATATAAGGGCTCTGA
This sequence comes from Sphaeramia orbicularis, assembly GCF_902148855.1. Lineage (NCBI taxonomy): Eukaryota > Metazoa > Chordata > Actinopteri > Kurtiformes > Apogonidae > Sphaeramia > Sphaeramia orbicularis. The sequence continues at coordinate 48,787,207 of NC_043970.1, read as the reverse complement.
ATGAGGAGCCACTGATTTACAACCTGCCTGCTGACAGCGTTGACAATTACAGGTTAACTAATTACCTGATGAAAACAAAAAGGACGCACATTCACATTCGACGAGGTGTTTTTATTCATCATCAACTCTGTTTTGTAACTATATTAATAAAAAAAATTGTAAAAAAAAAAAAAAAGTTTCAGCTTGTGCACAAACTGAAGCATCCTCACCTTCCCTCCTTCCTTTCCGAGTCGCAGCGTTTGATCAGTTGTCTTCCTCGTTAACGTGAAGGAAAACATCCACGCTCGCTGCTGAATAATGACTGAAAAAAAAAAAAAAAAAAGCGCATCTCATTTCACGGCGGCTCGCTGTGGGACTATGCGTTCTGTGTGTGTAGGTTTTTGACAAATGTGAATGTACGTGACGGCGTAAATGTGTGTAGAGTTAGGAGAGGCGACAACAGGAAGCAGACAGGGTGAAATTGGCGTCAGACGTGAGGCGGCTCGGCCTTCTTTGAAGGGCCATTACAGTGCAGAGGCTCAGTGGTTTGAATCATTGCTTTCAGCCTTTAAAAGATGAAGCTGCACACATTTTTTTTTTCTTTTACATTTAAATTGAAAGTTTACATTTTTATTTAGATATATGGAGGGTAACTTTTAGAACTTTATTTGCTCTTACTTAAAGGAGTGATATTTTGCTTTTTTTTTTTAAATGGAATTATGCATTTTCAAACATTTCCCTGTGGTCTACACAAACTTTAAATGCTATGTTTGGGTCTGAATTCTTCATTAATTCAACTCCACAGGTCCATGTTCAACCCAGTGGATGGAAAAGCTTGTTTTAACATTCAGTTATTGATATCTTCACTGAAAAAGTCACTTTTTCTTCAGATTTCTTCTGTTTTTGACATAATAATTTTTGAATTTACTCTGAGTTTGTATGAACATCTACATGGTCAGTGAATTAAATATAGGAAAGTACATGGTTTACACTGAAAAATTCAAAAGACAGAACATAATGTTATAGTAAATGGTGATATTAAATATGAAGAAAAAATAATTTGTGAACTGCCACAAACGTAACACTGGGTCTTCACGGGTTAAAATTCAACTCCATTTTAGTGAGGAATTCACCTCCGCTTCATCTATAGTTACTACTTTTCAGATTAAAACAGTGATATTTTGCTTTTTAAAAATGGAAATAAGCATTTTCAAACATTTCCCTGTGGTCTATATAAACTGTAAATGCTATGTTTGGGTCTGAATTCTTCATTAATTCAACTCCACAGGTCCATGTTCAGCCCTATTTCTGAGTAATGACACCAGAAAGGTGGTTTTGAGCGCTGGCCCTTTTACACGGTTCCTATGCATTAGAAATTTCAAAATTCCATACTTTTTCCAGACTCTAATTTCCAGATGTCTTGGTAAAACAATTCCAACCAGCCAACCAGTCTTTATATTTGCCATGCTATTTAAATTTTGTGGACAGCACCAGAGTGACTGCCATTGTTAAAGGGTTAACCCAGTGGTTCCCAACCTTTTTTTGGCTCCTGGCCCCATTTTAACATCACAAATTTCTGGTGACCCCAGACATTCAAAACAGAGACTTTTTTTTTTTTTTTTTTGCTAAAATTAATTTGTTTTTGATCATGTAATAGTTTGCTGTAATATGTTGCAAAGTATATGGTTTACACTGAAAAATACAAAATACAGAACATAATATTATAGTAAATGGTGAAATTAAATATGAAGAAAAATTCATTTGTGTACTGCCATAAAAGTAACACTGGGTCTTCACGGGTTAAAATTCAACTCTATTTTAGCGGGGAATTCACCTCCGCTTCATCTGTAGTTACTACTTTTCAGATTAAAAGAGTGATATTTTGCTTTATTTAAAATGGAATTCTGCATTTTCAAACATTTCCCTGTGTTCTACACAAACTGTAAATGCTATGTTTGAGCCTGAATTCTTCATTAATTCAACTCCACAGGTCCATGTTCAACCCAGTGGATGGAAATACTTGTTTTAACATTCAGTTATTGATATCTTCACTGAAAAAGTCACTGTTTCTTCAGATTTCCTCTCTTTTTGACATACTAATCTTTGAATTTACTCTGAGTTTCTATGAACATCTACATCACAGGTGTCAAACATGCGGCCAAAACCGGCCCACCAAAGGGTCCGATCCGGCCCCTGGGATGAATTTGTGAAATGCAGAAATTACACTGATGATATTAATAATCAACGATGTTTGAATCATTTTAGGTCAATTCAATCTCAAGTGGGTCAGAGCAGTACAGTACTATCATAATAACCTATAAATAATAATGAAAACTACAAATTTTTCTCTTTGTTGTGTAAAAAAAAAAAAAAAAGGAAAATTACACAAAATTGTTTACATTTACAGACTAGCCTTTTCCAAAAAATGTGAATAACCTGAAATTACTTAAGAGAAGAATGTGGAATTTTACCAATATTCTGCCTGTTATTAAATGTTGTGTGCATTGATTTGTAATTTTGTTAAAATTGCACTCACTTATTTTTCTCAAGAATTTTTAGGTTGTTCATATTTGTTCATGTTACGTTCAAGTACGGTTTGTAGATGTAAACATTTTCAATATGGAATTTGACTTTTTTCACTCAAAAAAAGAGAAAAAAACTTTGGTGTTGACATTATTTATAAGTTCTTATCCTATACTGGTCCGGCCCACTTTAGATCATATTAGACTGTATGTGGCCCCTGAACTAAAATGAGTTTGACACCCCTGATCTACATGATCAGTGAATTAAATATAGGAAAGTACATGGTTTACACTGAAAAAGACAAAATACAGAACATAATATTAGAGTAAATGGTGATATTAAATGTGAAGAAAAATTCATTTGTGAACTGCCATAAAAGTAACACTGGGTCTTCACGGGTTGAAATTCAACTCCATTTTACTGAGGAATTCACCTCCGCTTCATCTATAGTTACTACTTTTCAGATTAAAACAGTGATATTTAGCTTCTTTAAAATGAAATTATGCATTTTCAAACATTTCCCTGTGGTCTACATAAACTGTAAATGCTATGTTTGGGTCTGAATTCTTCATTAATTCAACTCCACAGGTCCATTTTCAACCCAGTGGATGGAAATACTTGTTTTAACGTTCAGTTATTGATATCTTCACTGAAAAAGTTACTTTTTCTTCAGATTTCTTCTGTTTCTGACATAATAATTTTTGAATTTACTCTGAGTTTGCATGAACATCTACATGGTCAGTGAATTAAATATAGGAAAGTACATGGTTTACACTGAAAAATTCAAAAGACAGAACATAATGTTATAGTAAATGGTGATATTAAATAAAAAGAAAAATTCATTTGTGAACTGCCACAAACGTAACACTGGGTCTTCACGGGTTAAAATTCAACTCCATTTTAGTGAGGAATTCACCTCCGCTTCATCTATAGTTACTACTTTTCAGATTAAAACAGTGATATTTTGCTTTTTTAAAATGGAAATAAGCATTTTCAAACATTTCCCTGTGGTCTATATAACTGTAAATGCTATGTTTGGGTCTGAATTCTTCATTAATTCAACTCCACAGGTCCATGTTCAGCCCTATTTCTGAGTAATGACACCAGAAAGGTGGTTTTGAGCGCTGGCCCTTTTACACGGTTCCTATGCATTAGAAATTTCAAAATTCCATACTTTTTCCAGACTCTAATTTCCAGATGTCTTGGTAAAACAATTCCAACCAGCCAACCAGTCTTTATATTTGCCATGCTATTTAAATTTTGTGGACAGCACCAGAGTGACTGCCATTGTTAAAGGGTTAACCCAGTGGTTCCCAACCTTTTTTGGCTCCTGGCCCCATTTTAACATCACAAATTTCTGGCGACCCCAGACATTCAAAACAGACTTTTTTTTTTTTTTTGCTAAAATTAATTTGTTTTTGATCATGTAATAGTTTGCTATAGTATGTTGCAAAGTACATGGTTTACACTGAAAAATACAAAATACAGAACCTAATATTATAGTAAATGGTGAAATTAAATATGAAGAAAAATTCATTTGTGAACTGCCATAAACGTAACACTGGGTCTTCACGGGTTGAAATTCAACTCCATTTTACTGAGGAATTCACCTCCGCTTCATCTATAGTTACTACTTTTCAGATTAAAACAGTGATATTTAGCTTTTTTAAAATGAAATTATGCATTTTCAAACATTTCCCTGTGGTCTACATAAACTGTAAATGCTATGTTTGGGTCTGAATTCTTCATTAATTCAACTCCACAGGTCCATTTTCAACCCAGTGGATGGAAATACTTGTTTTAACGTTCAGTTATTGATATCTTCACTGAAAAAGTTACTTTTTCTTCAGATTTCTTCTGTTTCTGACATAATAATTTTTGAATTTACTCTGAGTTTGTATGAACATCTACATGATCAGTGAATTAAATATAGGAAAGTACATGGTTTACACAGAAAAATACAAAATACAGAACATAATATTAGAGTAAATGATATTAAATAAGGAAAAATTAATTTGTGTACTGCCATAAAAGTAACACTGGGTCTTCACGGGTTAAAATTCAACTCCATTTTCGTGAGGAATTCACCTCCACTTCATCTATAGTTACTACTTTTCAGATTAAAGGACTGATATTTTGCTTTTTTTTTTTTTTTTTTTAAACAGAATTATGTATTTTAAAACCCCAGCCAACATGTCCATGTGGGCCCCAGAAGGGTTACATTTGGGCTGCATATAAGGGTCCTGTGTGGGTTTGTCCGCAGTTTCCATGGTGACCCCACGTCTACCCATATCAGAATAAGAAGAATATAATGTGTTGGCTGATATGGAACTAAAACAACAAAAGCCATGAAAATACAAGAGAACTTCTGTAGAATAACTGTCCACTGTAGTGACCACTATGCATGAAAGGGTTAAAATACAAACCTTTTCATCACAATCTCATTTAACTTATATTTTTCACCTTGATGGCATTCTTTACTCAAACAAGTAAAAATCAATCAATAAATAATAATGTTATTTATCAGAACTTTAAATCATCTGCGAACATCATCAATACATTAAAATCTAACTTTTGTTCTGAGAAAGTGTTACTGAGTCTGTGTGTTTGCACCAGGAATGAAAAGATATCCCCAAATGTACGTTAAATTCAGCATTTGCAATCTGTTTTGACTTCCCTGCTTCATATGCAAATAAATAAATTCATTTATAGCCTAAAAAACAGCAGAGACTTTCATTTCATATGGTGCAAACTGGTGTTGAAATATTTATTCTGAAGCTTTCAAAGTGAAATGTTTCCTTACTTGTTACTCGCTGCATGAGATGAATCAATACATCTTGAATTTAAAAATGACATATTTGATCATTAAATCTATTTTACTGGTTTGGAATTATTTATATTCGCTGGTTTACGTGACCTGTGGTGTTTTCAAGCAGCACTGCACGTATATGAAAGTCTCATAGGCCATGTTTAGAAGAGAACGATCTGAACCAAAAATGCAAAAGTGGCGTTCTGACTTTTAATTCCGTGTTTAGACGTGTGTTTTGGGGGAACAATGTGCATGCAGATGGACACGCAAAAGTGTGTGAAATTTCCTATTTATCCATGTAGTACACACGCCTGAAGGCATCACCACCACCAAGACCAGGCGCCTTTTCTACTTCTTTTCTCTCCTAACACTTTTTCATGCTGTCTTTTTTTTTTGTTTTTTTGTTTTTAGATATGTTTGCTGTCAGGGTTTTTCTTTTATATTTTAGTTTGTATACTCTTTTATGTACATTATTTATACTTTTTCTATGGCACCTAGGACAATTGCACTTGTTTAATTTCATTGTACCTGTACAATGACAATAAAGACATTCTATTCTATTCTATTCTATAGAATAGATTATCAAATATAAATATCAAATATTAACCCTTTCATGCATGAATTATGAGAACCTTAGTCAAGATTTTTTTCCTGAGTGTTTTTATTCCTCCTTAGGCATAAAAAAAAAAATCAATGTGATCGAGTTTTTTTTTTTTTTTTTTTTTTTATAGAGTCACAAAAATATCCATGCATTTAATTTTCGAAGTAAAGAAACATGTGTTTAAAACCCAATATCAGAAAGTGACATGAAAACAATGAAATAAAAACATTTTTAATGCTGCTAATCTGATGTCTTCTCACATTTTAACATATTCTAATGCTAGTAATTACTCACTTCATGGAGAGAATATGTAAAAAAAACCCAAAACCTTTTTGTCTAACAAACAAACAAACAAACAAACAAACAAACAAACAAGAACAACAAGAAAACAAGAAATGATTAAATTATCTAACTGAAACAAGAAAACATTGAAATTCTGTTAAATTGAAACAAGGAAGTACAATGAGTGTGTTTTATTTACAGTGCAAGAAATGAACAAGTAATTCCTTGGTGGTTTCTCTCTCGATTTCACAGCAGAATGTGTGACGGTATTAAACTGAACTGTGTCAGTGAAGAGGTAGATTTCAAAATAGCTGTCAATCAAATGGCATTCAGCCTTTTGACTGATCCTCCAATCAGCACATGGAAGCTCAGCATCCAGCCTGGCCAAGTCCCGCCCACAGCTCCATTCACCCCCAGAGACGCCGAGCGTCCGGGGGCGGGACAACATCGTGGCATTTATCCAATTACCGTCTACTTTTGAGGCAATGAAAAAAACTGTTCCACTCAGTTCCATTGAAGTGCATGTATGCTGGGCGTCTACGGACAAACGCACTGAGCAGAGATCGAATGAGAAAACAGCGCAACGGGAATGTATGAGAAGTGAACAACATGGAGTCTGTTGATTTGTGATAAAACTGATTCTGAACGAACTCGTCTGTGAGATGAACGTGTTCTAACACATTTGTAGTCAATGAAATGTCAACACAACCGAACATATTTAACCATTTAATTTTCGTAATTTTAGGGGAAGCCGGGCTTTCCTTGCAGTCTATGAAAAATCACCTCTGGTCTAATATATTGTAGTATGTGTTCTATAATATCAATCAATATTAGGAATAACAGCAGTGGACATTCTGTAGATTCTAGTGTTAATAAATAGTGTTAATATCTTCTACATTAGAAAGTCTCTGACCATCTTTCATGATTTCAAGCCTCTTTTTATTGCACTCTAGCCAATTTGAAGTCTATGCAATTGTTTAAAGCTCGAATATGAATTTTTAAATTTATATCTAAAGTTAAGGTCTTATTTTTCAGGTTTTTCCTCAGACTGAAACAGCAGTTCTTCCTTTTATCCCTCAAATGTTTTATGAGCACAGCCCTTGGTGTTTTTCTCCTTGTGAATAAAAATCACTTAAAACCCACACTGATTTAAATTGTAGAAAAAAGGAAAAAAAAAAAAGTCACTTTCCTATGATAAAAAAAGAACCCTACAGAGCTGTTTTTTATTAGTTTTTGTGTCAGTCACCTGCTCGGCTTTTGACTGTTTTGATGAATCCATTTGTGCAGGTGAAGCCCGCGTACATTCACATACGATAAAGTCACGCACGGTTACTTATAGCATAATATTGAAAAAAAAAAAAAACTAGTCACGACACACAGCATCCTAGTAATTTTCTCCTTAAATCAGCTCATTTGAATGCAAAGCCAGAGTTTTCTTTCCAATTACACACTTGCACTGGAGCAAAGTAAAGCTGGGGAAGGTTTTAGAAATTACAGTTATTAGATTACGACGAGTAAAGTTCAGTTGAAAGGCTTAAGCTTCTGCAGTTCACACGAGAAAGGGAAGTGCTCCAAACAGCACTCAGCATGCACTTCAGCCCTCCATAATCCCCGTTTAAAGCACATGCAGATGGTTTTTCTATGCGTCTTATACCATTACACCAACACTTCCTGCTCTGCTCCACATATCTTTAACTCATAAATACCCGGCGCTTCTTTTGTGGTGGTTCTCAAATGACTTTTTTTCTCTCTATTTAACATTTCTTAAGTACGACGGCGTATTAAGGCCACATAAGAAAATAAACACACTTGTCACTACGAGAGTAAAAGATCGAGATAAAACCCATAATTTTATGAGAATAAAGTTGAATACAAAAAGAGACATAATTTTACGAGTATAAAGTTGTAATATTTTAAGAATAAAGCCATAGTATCTGATTCAATCCAACTTTATTTGTAAAGCACTTTAACAACAACAACCACAAAGTGCTGTACAGAAGAATAAAAACCAAAATAAAAGAATAAAATACAAGAATAGATTGAAAAAAACAAAACATAAAAAAACAATACAATTAAAAACAACAAAAAATAAGAACGATTAACCACTACCAAATAAAAACAATAGAATAAAAATAATACCTTCAAACATCCCGCATGGTTTCAAAAGCCAAGGAGAAAAGATGGGTTTTAAGAAGGGATTTAAAATAATAATAATAATAATAAAAATAATGATAATAAATCACACTTATATAGCACCTTTTTTGGACTCTCAAAGGTGCTTCACAAAGAATCAAAACAAAAAGAACAGACAGAAGGAGGCCTGTCTGATAGAGAGGCAACAACGTATAATAATAATAATAATAATAATAATAATAATAACAATAATAATAATAATAATACATTTTATTTATAAGCGCCTTTGAAGACACCTAAGGTCACTATACAACAAGATCAGAGCTCCGTAGTTACCATGGAAACACCATCATCTTCTACAACATTGATTTGCCATTTTTTATAATATTATCTCTTGTATTTTGCATTTTTCCAGAGAAAATTAACATATTTTCCAATATTTAATTTACTGATCGTATAGATGTTCATCAAAGCTCAGATTAAACTTGAGGGTTATTACACCAAAAAACGTGACTTTTTCAGTCAAATATATCATTAACTGAACATAAAACAAGCATCTATGACCGCTGTTATTTATTAAACTCCATGGGTTTTACTGGTAAATCAATGTTGTAGAAGATGACTGTTTCCACGGTAACTACAGAGCATTTGAACGTCCAAATGGGTCATATCTGATGACCATGAAAATATGACAAACTGTATTTTACACCAATTATTTACATGTATTGATAGAATCAGTGGACCAATGGGTATTATACATTTTAGATCAGTAGATGTTTGGGTCTTTATGGGTTAAAATAATTTCCTTTACTCGACTGCTGTGAGTTCGATGCAGCAGGGCTAGAGTGGGTGTATATATATGTAGATACATTATTGTTTTGTTTTTTTTTATAGATTTTGGCCTTTTTACGCCTTTATTTGATACAGTGCAGTAAAACGAGGACTTGAAACTGGGGGGAAAAAAAAAGGGTATCACAGAGTTCAGCTGGGATTCAATCAAGGACGCTGCAGTTCACAGTTTGCGCCCTCAGCCGCTCCGCTACCGAGCCTCGACACGTTTATCAGAGTGAAACCGCGCTTCTTTTGGGGATTCAGACATGTGTTCATGTAAGATTATTTCTGCTCAGGGTCACAATAATTACAGGTACAATGTGTAAAGTTTGTGTGTTTGAACACTGTGTGGGAGTCAGTTTTGTGCTAAGGGAAAGTTTCTTTACAATAAAAATAAAAATACTACACATTTATTCACATTCAAGTGATTACATTGACTGTTAAAAAAGTGATTTTACTGTTCAACAGAAATGTCCTATTTTAATTTATTTATCCTAAATAAAACGGAATAGGATTTATTAAAGCTATACCGTATGAAGTGGCATTTTTTACACTTCTCTTTTGTCATCTGAAAATGCTCCAAATAAGTGTGTGTCAAACTAAAATGTAAAAGAAATCCACCAGGTACTGAAATTAAAAAATGTTTAACCCTTTCATGCATTCTGGTCACTACAGTGGACACTTATTCTACAGCTGTTCTCTTGTATATTCATGGGTTTTGTTGTTTTAATTCCATATCAAGCCAACACAGTGGACGCTTATGCACCATCCCATAATTCACTGCAATTCATACCATTACTGTAACTTTGCTGTTCTGAATAAACCTGATCTGCAGTAACACGTTTCAGTGTAAATCAATTATTTGTTAGGAAGAATTTTTTTTTTTTTGCATATTATCTCCATGAAAAGAGTAATAATTAGCCTTAGAACAGGGGTCACCAACCTTTTCTCTTCTGTGAGCTACTTTTACACAATGAAGTTGCCGGAGGGCTACTCTAATTTTGCAACATTTATTTACATACCTAATTTTCATACACAGACATATTTTGTATAATATGTTTGTAACATTGTGTTCTTCATTTATTATTTCATTTTTTTTTATATTTCTTTGTTTTAAACATTTACAATACTTAAGAAGTGTTAATATGAAACTATTATTTTACTTTTATTAAGAAAATCAAAAGTAGAAAAAACAGATACAAGCATTTGTATCCTGTATTCCTAAATATTTTAATACTATGTCAAATGTTATGAAATAGAACAACCCTCCATATTTTTGTAGAATTATTAAAAACAAATAATACACACCTGTATGTGCATTTTTAATACTTTGAAATTGTGAAAAGGAACATTGTCACTCACACAATAAAACTTCGCAGAGTCATCCCACTGGAGTAAATCGCAGAGGCACCTGTTCAGGTCTGACTCCAGTTGTCTGAGCGCGTGCACAGATAGCGCACATATGTTAGCGCTTGTCCAGGATGTGACCCACTTCACTGATGCCTCTGCTGAAGCACTGGTCTTGGTCAGTTTAGTGAACATGGACTGTTGTTTTTGGACTTTAGTTTTCAGCTCTTTTACCTTCTCTTTAAGGAGGTTGATTCCCATCGGAGAATCTCCAGAAAAGTCGGTGTGAATTTTGATAAAATTCCACTCCGCGTTGCATTTTTTACCGACTGCTAGGCTCCGCCCACAGATCAGACACACATGCTTGTCTTTCACATTAGTCAAACAGAAGTCCGTGTCTCATTGTTGGTGAAAGTAACGCCCTGTCTATACTCGGCCCACATCGGGCTAAACCCACTTCCTGCCTGACATCTGGCTCATCCTGCTCCTCCCTGGCCCCGCCCCTCTCCAATGACAGACAGCAAACCAGCGCTAAAGTTTGATTGACAGCTAGCTGACCGTTTCATCTTGGGAGGGGGGCAGTAATTTTGCTTGGGTGGAAATTTAGAGCTGTTTAACCAAATAGCCAATCAACTTTGAGTTCTTAAATTATTGACCCTTGGCAGCTACCGGTAGATCGTGAGCAACGTGTTGGAGACATCTGGACTAGATCTATTTTTAGAACCAGCCTGCGAGCGACTCACGCGGTCCTTGTTGGTGACCCCTGCCTTAGAATATGTTAAAATGTGAGAAAACATCAGATTTTATTTCATTGTTTTAATATCAATAACTGATATTGGGTTTTAAACATGTTTCTTTACTTCAAAAATAAATGCATGGACATTTTTGTAACTCCATGAAAAAAAAACAAAAAAAAAAAACTTGATCACATTGTTTTTTTTTCCATGCCTATGGAGGAATAAAAACACTCAAGAAAAATATCTTAACTAAGATTCTCATAATTAATGCATGAAAGGGTTAATTTTCATATATTCTCTTATAGATATGATATAGATCTATATATATCTGACCAATCATTTTATTCGGTCTGAATGAAATAATTGGCCGAACGTGGTTGAGCCTCCTGTCAATCAGCCATTACCACCGTCCCCACATCCAATATGCGTACCTCTGAATCTGATGCTTCACTCCCGCTGCTTCTCCTGTCACTGACCACAGTCTACTGTCTAAGGATGTGTTTGGATAGAACTCAAATGCACATGTGGAAGGAGAAAAAGGGATTTATTAACAGAAACAACATCCAAGGGGAACAAACAGGAGTCTGATGAATGAAGGATGGAGATAAAAGTCCAGGAGTCTGGTGTACTGGACTGAACAGATAGGTCTGCACAAAGGTCAGCTTTTATGACCGCAGGACTCGTACATGTACATGTACTTGGTGTCACACAGTGTAGGATGATAAATGTATGGACCAGTGGCAGCTGCTCATCTTTCAGAGAGGGGAAGCTCATTGTCGGCTTACATTAAAAAAAAAAAAAAAAAAAGTTAAGTTACTTAAACATAAATTCGTCCCTCCATCCCTTTTTAAGAAAATGGTCAGTGACCTTATCGTACCAACTAAACAAGAAAACATTGAAATTATGTTAAATTGAAACAAGGAAGTACAATGAGTGTGTTTTATTTACAGTGCAAGAAATGAACAAGTAATTTCGTAGTGGTTTCTTTCTCCATTTCACAGCAGAATGCACGACGGTATTAAACTGAACTGTGTCAGTGAAGGAGTAGATCTGAAAACAGCTGTCAATCAAACGGGATTCAGCCTTTCCACTGATCATCTAATCAGCACATGGAAGCTCAGCGTCCAGCCCAGCCGAGCTCCGCCCACAGCTCCATTCACCCCCAGAGACGCTGGCCATCCAGGGGCGGGACTACATTGTGGCATTTATCCAATTACCGTCCAGTTTTGAGGCAATGAAAAAAACAGTTCCACTCAGTCCCATTGAAGTGCATGGACGCTGAGTGTCTACGGACAAATGCACTGAGCAGAGATCGAATGAGAAAACAGCGCAACGGGAATGTATGAGAAGTGAACAACATGGAGTCCGTTGATTTGTGATAAAACTGATTCTGAACGAACTCGTCTGTGAGATGAACGTGTTCTAACACATTTGTAGTCAATGAAATGTCAACACAACCGAACATACTTAACTATTTAATTTTCGTAACTTTAGGGGAAGCCGAGTTCCCTTGCAGTCTGTGAGAAATCATCTCTGGTATGGACAATGAAACCTCAATTGCCCACGGAAAATTTGCGGAGGCCGCGCATTCACAGTGCACGCCCCCATCGCCTGGGCACTTCATCTCCCAGCTGATGTGGTGCAGTGAAGACTGACCCAGCGCTGCACAGACCAGACCCTTAAATACAGGGTCTACTGATGAAACAGGGGCCACGGCAGGTGAATGATGTGTCTGATTACTGAGGGAGGGGTCCATGGACACGCCGAAGCGGACCGGACCTCCATTTTTAATATTTGACAGTATAAATACTACGTTGGCCCTTTCAGATTCTTTCAGACAGGACTATACATTTCCACTCATCACAGAAGCAGCGCAGCAGCATTCCTGTCATGTGATAGTTAGTCCGACACCATTAGTCTAACACCATTTCATGCCAGTGAAGCCAGAGAGGACAGAGCTGCAGCAAGAATTTACACTTTTTTTCCTGTCTCCTGCACCTTTTAAGTTTTAAAAGTTTTGAGATACTTGTAATTTGCTTGACTACTTCCATTCCAGGCCTCTTAACTGATCTGCATCTGTATTCAATTTTTTCTAATTAGAGAGTGCAAGTGCAGCCTAGAGGAAAAACTCACCCTGAATGTATGTGCAACTGAATATCTGAACTTGGTGGAAAATTACTGGTATCTTTGCTGGCAACCAGATGGAAGAGGACTTTCTCCATAGCAATGACGACAACAACAAAATCTGATCTACACGACTTAGAAATGAAAAGTCAATAAGCTTGTTTACATGACCGTAAAAGTCCGATATCTGGGGGTAATCGGATAATTGTAATAATCAGATCTGACACATTTACATGCACTCGAAAAACCCTGGTTTACATGCTCCAGTCCATTATTGGATTTTATTTATTTATTTATTTATTTTGAACATGCAAAGAAACAAAAAAATAAAACAAAAAGAAGCAAGTTAAGACAATGAACAAAATCACATTTAAATGAACAGAATCTATCTTCCACCCCAGTTGATTGACAGGTCACTGCACGTCTCATTGAAAGATGCACGATTTTTGGAAATGCTAACGAGAAAGGCAGAATGAACATCTTTCAAATGAGTGACCCGAACCATGCATACCTAATTCAGTCTCCTCCAACACCCCCGCTCTTCCTAGAAATATTTTTATTGAAAAGTATGGCACAACAAAGACAAACTCAACAATTCAGGCAATACAAATCTGACAGAAAGATATAATAGTCACTGTCCAACAAAAAAAAAAAAAGCAAAACAAAACAAACAAACAAAAAAAAACCTGAATTCAGAGCCACACTTGGCATTTTTCTTTTTTTTGAACAAGGTGTACAAGAACCAAACCCACAATGAAAACACAACCCACAATTAAAAAAAATAAATAAATAAATTAAAAAATAAATAAATTTTACCCTGAAAACCAAAAGTAAAATCACATGTGTACAAGAAAAAAAAATTCTGTAGTAAAACCGGTATGTGTTCATTTATTTATTTATTCATTTTCTGAACCTGCAGTTGGGATAGGCACCATGCAAAGAATAAACACCCCCGCTCTTACAGAACAGCCCCAGTTCATACCTATCTGACTAACATTACATTTCCTAGTGATTTATGTTAGTGACAAACAGTTTCCTGGTGAACTTTCCATCCTAATATAACTAATATAGCCAAGCTCTGGCTCTGGCTTCGTTTCCTGAACAAGTGCTCCAAGCCTTTGAGAACGCACGATTCATGCACGAAGAGGGGTACATGCGGCGGGGGTGTGGGGTGGGGGGGTGGGGGACAAATGGCAGTTGAAGTTAGTTGCGCCAAATACACACACACCCCCGGAACATGACTGCTAGCCTCCGTATCCACCCCGGAAATCGTCATCACATCTGCGTCGTCACCTCATTCGCCTGAAGTTGGCGGCAGTTTTTAACCCCCCCCCCCCCATATCCACGTTCGACGGTGCGTTCGAGGACGAGTCGGCACGTAGTTGGAAGCGTCGGATCTACAGCTCATAGACTAAGATAAAAGTACGGTAGTTAACCCCGTCACAACGTCTGCTGAATCCGTCATACCTCTTACCAACACCATTCATCTTCATCCGTTCACCTTTTGGCTAGTCACCTCCATCCCACTGCAGCAAAGACAGTCTCCCTCGCTTACCAGCAATCCAGCAGCAAACCCCGGACCGGAATACCGACTGACTGGACTGGACTGAATGACAGACTGACTGACTGCGACCGGACATTGGAGCGGTGTGAGTAATTAATTTTTTTTTCTGCTCTCTTGTTTTTTTTGGAAGGCCTTGAATGGAACTGTGCTCTTGTTTTTTTTTTTTTTGTTTTGTTTTTTTTTACTAACGAACTGAAATGAGCAGATTTTTTTTTCCCCTCTTCTTGAAGAACTAAAAACCCAAAGTGGAATTTTTTTTTGTTTTAAATGGACTGAACAGTTTTTTTTTTTTTTTTTACTTTCTTATTTTCAAAAGACTGAAAAATGGTGGAAAATTTTAGTTTGGATTTTCGCTTGGTTGGTGGATTTTGTTGAGTTTGGACTTTTTTGGTGGGGGGGGGGGGGCAACTGTGGTCTTGAATTTGTGTTTTTTCTATATAATCATTGTTTAATACATGATTTTGAATTTTAAATGGTTTAAAGGTGTGCTTTCTTTTTTTGTCATTTAATGTGTGGGGTGTGGGTTTAATTAAAACTCACATCCCTTGTCAAGTTTGAGGGTTTGCAAACCAACAAAAAACAAAGACTCAAACATACACAAAATGCTGACTTAAACTGACTAAAATAACATCTTATATGTCAGGAGAGAGACCTGACTGGTACCCCTAAAAAAAAAAAAAAAAAAAAAATCAATATAATAAAATAATACAAAATAAATTAAAGCTTCAAACTCAAACTGTCACAACATCACCATTCAATCCTTTCAGTTGGCTGGTTAAAATGATTGGATGGTGTTTTTTCAGTCCTGTCCGTTCCACAGGTGACTATTTTTTTTTTAATTTTTGTGTTAGAGCATTTAATTAATTGGTTGTAATCGGGGTGTGAAGGGGATTTTAAGTAGTATAGTAAAAAATGCTCCAGGAAAACATTGCCTACCCCACCTTTAATCTCTGGTAATATTTTAGATTAAGTGACGCTGAACACTGACAGGCTTTGGATTTCATTTCCAGGCATTTGTGATTATCTGATTGAGGATGATATGATGATGGTTAGTTGTGCATTTCTAGTTTCTTCAGTCGTTCTTCCACTGTGCTGAGTCTGTACATGGAGGCAGTGACACGGGGATAACACTGAGCCACTGCTTCAGAAAAGTGGAAGGCAGCGGGGTCAGACTGCAACAAGAAGTTCACAGGAGAGGATTGCAGAGGACTTTAGTGTTCATACGGAGGAAGATGAAAACCCACACACAGACAAATACCTGCTGTTTGACTCCCACCACCCACTGGAACTAAAGATGAGACTTATCTAAACCCTACACCGAGGACATCTCTGCTGAGAAAGAGGAAAAGAAAAAGCAAGCACATCAAGAAAGCACTTAAAACCTGTGGCTATCTTATCTGGGTCTTCATTAAAACAGCCAAAAGATATAGAGGGGAAAAAAAAGAAAAAGTATCAAAATGACAAATGGAGGAAAGAAGAACAGATGTAATGCCGTCGTTGTACTGTAGATGGTCGGAGTTACGGAGAAACTCTGGAGGATTTTCACAGACCGTCGTCCTGTCAAACCCTTCTGTGGTGTCAAAAAACAGTATTTTAATCAAAGCATTCATTTTATATTCAAAAGTATTTATTTTATAATCAAAGTATTCATTTTATAATCAAAAGTATTCATTTGCACGCCAAAAGTTCAATTTCAGTATAATGTGACTGTTATAACAGAGTAGTTGACTTTTGTCCTGGGAGACCCACAAAAGAATGAAAACATGTAGCCATTGAAGGAACACGTGAATTTATGCAAAGTTACAAAACGGGGTGGGCAGAAAGAACATGTGAGCTCATGGAAAGTTCCGGAAAACGTGGTATACAAAAGAAGTACACCCATCCATCCATCCATCCATTATCCACCGCTTATCCGGGGCAACAGTCTAAGCAGGGATGCCCAGACTTCCCTCTCCCCAGACTCCTCCTCCAGCTCTTCCGGGGGGACCTCAAGGCGTTCCCAGGCCAGCCGAGAGACATAGTCTCTCCAACGTGTCCTAGGTCTTCCCCGAGGTCTCCTCCCGGCGGGACATGCACAGAACTCCTCCCCAGGGAGGCGCCCAGGAGGATCCGAAACAGATGTCCGAGCCACCTCAGCTGGCCCCTCTCGATGTGGAGGAGCAGCGGCTCTACTCCGAGCTCCTCCCTGGTGACTGAGCTCCTCACTCTATCCCTAAGGGTGCGCCCAGCCACCCTGCGGAGGAAACTCATTTCGATCGCTTGTATCCGGGATCTTGTCCTTTCGGTCATGACCCAAAGCTCATGACCATAAGTGAGGGTAGGAACGTAGACTGACCGGTAAATCGAGAGCTTCGCCTCTCAGCTCCTTCTTCACCACAACAGACCAGTACAGCGACTGCATCACTGCAGATGCTGCACCAACTAAGAGCAGTTCAGAAGCCCCTTTGACAATGAAACACCAAAGGAACGTGACGTCGCCCGGTACGGCGCAGCTGGGGCCCCACCTTGGAGCCAGGCCTGGGGTTGGGGCTCGCAAGCAAGCGCCTGGTGGCCGGGCCTATGCCCACGGGGCCCAGCTCGAAGGGCTGCAGTCGACGGCAGGGAGCTCGGCGACCCGATCCCCGGAGACAAAAGAAGTACATGTGAGTGGAAAGTTTTGAACATTCTGGGAAGCACCTTACATTTTCCTGGAAAAAGTTACATATTTATATATGGTAATCAAATACTGGGACTAATCCTGACAGACACCACAAAGACCTTACCCTATCGGAGACAAGCTGAAAAGGGGGGTTTCCAACATGACTAGATTAATGTTCAAAATTTGATAAAAATGGGTATGGTTTGTAGCTCACCCAACCTACTTTTGATGATATAAAAGCGGTCGCCCAGAGTGAAAAAGTCAGTTGTTTCTGCAGATGTCAACTCAGTGTTTATTTCATGTATGAATAAACACTTTATGCAAATTCTGCTTGATCTCTGAGTTTGTCTTTGGCTCTGTGTGACTCTTAGTTGACAAAGTTCCACTACATATATGGGAGTACAGACGTAAATGCAACTGGGGAAGAGCGTCAAAGAGACCAGAGATGTCTCCTACGACACTTCAACAGGAAAATGTTACCACAGATGTGTACCACAATCTAAACATGTTCAAAAAGTTCAAAAAGCATCAGCTTAATTATTCCACCACTGAAAAAGAAACTCTGACTATGCTTTTGGCTCTCCAACACTTCTATATTTATGTCAGATCTACTCACAGCCCAGTCTTTAACTTCACCGATCCTAACCCTCTTGTGTTTCTGTCTAAAATGTATACCCACAACCAGCGTTTAATGCTCTGGGCATTGATTTCTCAATATATTTTTATCCGTTTGTGGTTTTTCTACCTGTCTTTTTCTCTGCAATTGCTTGTTGTATGTTGCTGCTGTTAACTGCGAAATTTCCCCACAGTGGGATAAATAAAGTCTAATCTTATTGATTTATCACTATATCTGATAACATTATCTTCATTTTGCATTCTTCAGTGATAGTCACATATTTTCCTATATTTTATTTAACAATCATGAAGATTTATCATAAAAGCTCAGAGTAAATTCAACAGTTATTATATCAGAGCAGAATTAACTGAAGATAAAATGATATGTGCTGCTGAAAGTGTCACTAACTGAACATAAACCACCATCATTTGTCAAACTACATCAGTTCTACTGGTGAATCAGTGTCGCAGAAGATGACAGTGTTTCCATGTTCAGAACAGAGACAATAGATGTGTCCAAAAAGCATCAATCTAAAGCCACTGGAAAGCTAAGAAACTGCATTTTACCTCAATTATTTACATGTATTGATAGAGTTATTGGTTCAGAATGTATTAAACATTGTAGACCAGGAGATGCATTCAAGTCTTTGAAGGTTAAATATTTCTAAAAATCATTCTTATCTGTCATACTGGATTAACCTCATGGTTTTTTCACTACTGTCATAGATATTATGTAAATTACAAATGACATGGTAGCTTGGTTAGTGTTTAAATCTGACCATAAAAACATGAGGGTTTAGTGTCAGAGTCCACAAAGATTTGATTACATAACAATTAGGGATGGGAATCGATAAGAAGTTAACGATTCTGATTCCATTATCGATTTTGGTTATCGATCCGATTCCTTATCGATTCTCATTGGGTGAGGGAATAAAAGAGTACAAATGGGTGTGTTTGCATTAACTGTCTTTTATATTCCCATCTGCACAGAAAATATAACATATACAGTAGCACAAATAATAACAGATGACACCAGGCCTGGTTCAGTGAAAGTGAAACTTAGACGCTTTACTAATTCCTCTATTGCCGTATGTCCACTATGTGGAATCAGTTCGACTCTGTTTGTCTCCCATTGTTGTGCACTTCATTTCCTTTCCCCTACCTTCAGAAACTTGTATTTGGGTACGATGTTTGTATCCCACACCGGAACCGGAACTGGGCCCGGCGTTCACTCTGCCGCTACATTCACAAGCGTCACTAAGTAGCGAATCAAATACGTGACATTCCTGTAAATGACTCACATGCTGTGGACAAATGTTTGAACATATTGGAGGGATTCCACCCTTTCGAAAAAATGAAAGCTTTGACAGTGTTCCAGTGGACCTGGTGTCGTCTTTTTAGACCGTTTCTGCCTCAACACCATGTTGGCTATGCTCCGACCAAAACAATGCAGCGTACACGTGACGTCATCGCACATGCGCAACGAAGGCGGAATGGATAAGCAGAATCATTAAGCAGTCAGGCAAACAATTCCAAGGAATCGAACTACTGGGATCCGGTTCTCAAAAAGAACCGGTTCTTGATTCCCATCCCCAATAACAATGGGGTTTGGTGTTTTTAGTAATATTTAATATGACTGAAAAGGAGCCAAATGTTGTTAAAACGTAATCAGATTGTCATGTTAAAATCTGCTGAATAGCTATGCAAACTTAGCTTGGTTAGATTTAGAATGAATGCTGAAAGACAAACGAATAAATCATCAAAATGTAAGCAATTTGTGCTTCATTACAACCAGTGAAAACGGTGAATATTAATATTGTCAAATTGAGAAATAAATAAATAATATACCAGTAGAAGACCAAGGTTCTTGTTACTTTTTCAGTTTTTATGTTCATTTTTAAACCATGTTATTACTTTATTGCTGGTTAAATAACTCAACATTATCTGGAGTATTATATTATAACTACAAGTGAAACATAAAACAGAAACAATTCACAGCAGTTTTACTGTCTTTATTGACTGATTGATTGATTGTGTAGTGTGGCTGGAATTTCTGACAACTACTGGAGGATTTAAAAAAATAAAAATAGAAAACATTCTTACATACTGAAAAGAAAACAATAATGTTATCATTGAGCTATTCATGGTTTGGTACCATATCTGCAAATAAACTCTTATCTTTATAACAGATAGTTCTACATTCAAGGTTACTTTTTGATCAGGTCTCTTGGAATTTGCATTCATGTGCACGTTTTATTGATAGTTGTTCAAAAAGCAGCTGGAATCTCCTAATCCTATATACTGTATACACACAACCCTACATCTGAGAGTCTGCAAAGACGTGCAGAACACATCAATAATATGATCTTATATGTATGTGATGTGAACAACAATCTCTACTGGTGTATCCTAGACTTTTTAAATCCAGATAGGGAGACGGATGCGCAGAAAACCAAAACATATAGAAATGCACAGTGGACATGTCAGTATTTTTATATATCTCAGTGGTTCTTAACCTGGGTTCGATCGAACCCTAGGGGTTATGTGAGTCAGTCTCAGGGGTTCAGCGGAGGTCAAGACACACACTCAACTCATTAGTCGGGTGTGTGTGTCGGGCTAGGTCCGTGTATGTAAACAAACGGCTTCGGAGACTCTTTCTCTGATTGACATCCAATATACGCGCTATATTGTTGTTGCTTATAGCACTACAACACATCTGGAAGAGTTTATAATCTCTTCCACTCATCTGACGATGAATTATTTGAGTATTTTCCACATCGTTGTTATGACTTTTGCTACTTCCTGTTAACCACGGAGGCAGCCATGTGTAGCGTTTGTTCACATTTTTCGGTCACCGCACTGGTCAGTTACAATCATGTGACGACCGACGCACCGTCGCGGATAGAGAAATCGTATTACGCTAAAGCTGAGCTAGTGCCGTAATAAAACAATGATCACAAAAATACTGAAGGAGTATAACGAGAACTTTTTTTTGATACACAACATGCAATTATCCTTTTTTTTTTTTTATGTCAAAATTGCATGGTTCGGAAAGTTTGGAGCGAGATGAAATGAAAACCGGGTTGAAAATGATAAATAGCATAAATACAATAAGTTCATTATTGGAATATATAAGGTTAAAAATTAAAACCATTTCAGTGTGGTTGTATTAAAAAGGGTCATGTCTTTGTGAAAAGGTATGTCATTTGTTGTGAGTTCATGCACTGTATTGGTTTTGTTCTTTGAACACAGTGATGTTAATGCACAGTTCATTTTGTGCACCAGTAAAACATATACCTTTGTCTTGAATTTGAAAAAAATCATATTTTATTCTTTAATAAAGAAGGGTTCTGTGAATGCGCATATGAAACTGGTGGGGTTCAGTACCTCCAACAAGGTTAAGAAGCACTGATAGATCTATATGGGTGCTTCTAAGAAACTGGTCCCTAAAAACAGGACAGATGGGCTAAAAATTCAATTCCAACCACATGTAGTTTTGTTTATTGTGTGTTATTTTTATAAGAGATGCTTCTCATGCCACATTTTAACTGCATGTTTTATGTGGTGATAGTATGTTCACAAATATCCAGTGACTTAAAAAAAAAAAAAGGCTCAGGTATGAGTTTTCTGCGTGGGCACTAAGAGTTTTAACCACAGCCGTCAATAAAATGCGATCATGTGTTTAAGGTTGAAGACCTTTAAGAACTGGTGAAAACATTTCGGTCATGATTTGAAAATGCCCTTTGGTGTACGTTTCTTTGTGTATGATATTTTTGTTAACCTGTGGGTGTTTTTGTTCAGGCACAGAACCACCAGGGGTCCATTCAAAAGACCTTTCCTCCTCAGCTGCACTTGTACATTAATGCACTTTAATAAGAAACTGCACAGTGCAAACTCCATTTCTATAAGATTTATACTCCGGCTTGTGCTTTAACAGTTAATCACGAGTCAATGTTTGGACGTATTGTCCTTGAACACAACATTCCAGGTTGTTTTCTATTTCTGAGCTTTATTGAGTGAACGTAAGCTGCCCCATGTTGGCTCTGGTTCATTTTTCTTTTAAGAAACTTTTCTTAGAATGTCCACAGAGACCACAGGTTAGTAAACAAACACCATCCTTTGACTCCAACATATGTTATTTCCATTTATTGAGTAAACATGAAATTGTATACAGTCATCTCATTGAAGGTTCTCTCAACATTTGGATGCTTTAAAAGGTATGTGTTGCATTTTGTCCTCAATATTCAGGATTTAAAGGGGTCATATTTATCTAAACCCACTTTTATTAGTCTTTGGTTCATTTATTTGTGTATTTGGACCCTAATAGTTCATAAAGTTTGAATTTGAACCCTCCAGGTGCTGCAAAACTATCTTTATATTAATTTTGGCAAAAATCGAGTGGATTTCTACAACACGTTTCAATTCCTTGTTAATTTGTTAGGTTTTATAACTAGTTACGTCATGACGTTTGCACATATGAGGTCAAGACTTCCGACGAACATTTCTCCGAGTACGACATAATTGTTTGTCAGTAGCAGCGGTTGGAGTAATAACTGAGAATATGTCCAAACTTTGAGCCGATTACCTAAAATGTTCAGTTGTTGGTTGTATTAACGAACGCAAGTGGCTGAACAGGACAGAAAGCACGGTCAACAACCTGGAGGGGGCGGGGCCTGAAGTGGTGCATTTGCATTTAAAGGGCCAGCACTCAAAATAACTAATAATAATAATAATAATAATAATAATAATTATTATTATTATTATTATTATTATAAATATTCTCCTGTCATTAGCAGTGTTGGGAATAACCGCGTTAAAAATAATGGCATTACTAACGCCATTATTATTTTCCAGTAACGGGTAATCTAATTAATTACTATTTGAAACGTACCGTTACTGTCGGTAACGGCGTTACTTTGAACTGATATCAGCTGTTCCGTCCTGGCTCGCTCAGCCAGGCACTAGAGGTGTCTGCCTTTGCGAGAACGACTAATGACATCTCCGAAATTGAGTTGTCCTAGCACACCCCATTCACTTGAACGTGTTTTTTTTAATTTTTTTTTTTTTAAATTTTTTTATTTATTTATTTTTTATTTTTTAATTTATATATATATATATATATATATATTTTTTTTTTTATTTTTTTTTATGGCTGTGCGCATAGCTAACTTAGGGGAGGAGTTATCAGTAAATCCGACTGACTGGACTAGAGACATTTACCGCTGGATCAGAGAGGAGCAACTGAAAAAAGTGGAGATGCTGGATTAACTAGAGGAGCATCTTCTTCCTATAAATGCAGATCCCCTTATGTGGTGGAAAAGCTTGGCCCTGGTGGACCCCAGCCTCACCAAAGTCCTGGTATAGAACACAGGTGTCAAACATGCCAAAACTGGCCCGCCAAAGGTTCCAATCTGGCCCGCAGGATGAATTTGCAAAGTGCACAAGATATTAACAGTAAAGGGCGTCAAACTCGAAAATAATAGCATAATAACCTAGAAATAACTCAAAATTTTCTTCTTGGTTTCATGTGGAAAAAAATAATATGACATTATACCTCTAAATAATGGCAACACCAGTTTTTTCTCTTTGATTTACTGCAAAGAACATTAAATTCCAATATCCTTTAATGATAAAATGTCAATAACCTGAACAAATATGAACAGCCTGAAATGTCTAAAGAAAAATAAGTGCAATTTTAACAACGTTCTGCCTGTTTTGTGTCTTGGTAGATCTGATCTGTAATGCACAGGTAGAAATCATAAGTTGAGGCAGAATATTAGTCAGATTTTTCTTATTATTTCTTCTTATTTTTCTTCAGAAATTTTTTTTCCCCGGTTATTCACCTCTTTTTTTTGTTTGGATAGTTTGTAAAATGTAAGTGTTTTCATAATTTGTTTTTTTTTGCATATGAAAAATTTGGAGTTGTCATTATTTATAGGCTATTATGTTATTATGTTATTGGTCCGGCCCACTGGAGATCAAATTGAGCTGAATGTGGCCCCTGAAAGAAGCTGGTATAGAAGCTCTGTTTAGTGGGAACATCAGTTCCATCTGAATGACTATTTTCTCTAAGACAGGACTAAATTTATCAGACAGAAGTCACCTCAAGACACAAATATTCAGTCACTTGTCTTCCTTAACTAAAATTTGTCAAAGGATAAGAAAGAAAGGCAGCAGAACCCACAAAGGATGACACTGCTTTATCATTTCAGGGATGTCTTTAATTTTGTTTACATTCCTATCAATATAAATGAAGTTAAATGAAGTACCGTCTATACCGGGGGTGTCAAACTCATTTTGGTTCAGGGGCCATATTTAGCCCAACTTGATCTGAAGCGGGCCAGACTAGTAAAATAATGACTTAATAACCTATAGATAATGACAAATCCAAGTTTTTAATTTTGTTTTAGTACAAAAAAAAAAAAAAAAAAAAACAATTATGAAAATATTTACATTTTACAAAAGAGATGTGCATAACCTGAAAAAAACTGAAATTTCATTTGAAAAATTAGTGCAATTTTTACAATATTATGTCTCAGCTTAGTATTTATACATGTATATTACACACAATGTTACATAAACATTTGGTAACAGGCAGAATATTGTTAAAATTTTGGAGTTTGGAACTAAAATTTGAACAATTTCTACAATATTACATTTGTTATTATTAGTAACAGGCAGAGTATTGTTAAAATTGCACATTTTGGGTTGTTCATCTTTGTTTCCATTTATGTATTTATTTGCATTTCATTGTGAAAGAATAGTTTTGTAAATGTAAATATTTTCACAGTGTAATCTTATTTTTTTCACTTAAATTTTTTCCACATAATTTTTCACAAAGAAAATTTGTAGTTGCCGTTATTTATGGGTTACTGTGTTTTCATTTTTACTTGAGATCACATGTGGAACCTGAACCAAAATGATTTTGACAACCTTGACTGTTTAGGTTAATTTTTGCACTTTCATCCCGCGGGCCGGAATGGAACCTTTGGTGGGCCAGATTTGGCCCCCGGGCCGCATGTTTGACACCTGTGGACTATACTGTTCTACTCTATGCAACTGACCCGAGAAACACGCTCAAAATCTAGTTTTCTTTGACATATTTGAAGATTTCTCAAAAAAGTAACACAATAATTACTTTCCCTGGTAACTAATTACATTTATGAAGGAGTAATTCAATTACTAATTTAATTGCTTTTTTGGGAAAGTAACTAGTAAATATAACTAATTACTTTTTTAAAGTAATTTGCCCAACACTGGTCATTACTCAGAAATAGGGTTGAAGATGGACCTGTGGAGTTGAATTAATGAAGAATTCAGACCCAAGCAGAGCATTTACAGTTTATGTAGAGCACAGGGAAATGTTTGAAAATGCAGAATTCCATTTAAAAAAAGCAAAATATCACTCCTTTAAACTAAAGAACCCACAAGGCAATCGATTATTTATCTTCAGGGTGCATCGTATTCATCTTTACAACACTTTTTAACAGATTGTTTCTTAGGCCACCAAAATCGGGTGATATTCTCTGTATTTGTAGTGCGTTTCCATTCAGCTGCATTTCATAAATATTGCACAAGATGTCAAATTTTCAGAGATGCTGTTTTAATTTGCATGCATTTTCTCACATTTCAGTGTAATGAGCCCTCTGTCCACTGTCAAAAGGAATTTTGTTGATCTATACTCGGTCATTTCTTGTTTATGACCTGATGTGTGTATGAGTAAACTGAAATGTGTGAACTGAATTTAGATATGGACAAGGAGTGAGGATCAAATGTAAGCATTATTGGAATGTAGCCCATGTGATTCATGCCCTGTCCACGCTAATACAGATACAAAAAACAAAAGCAGGTATTTTTTCTTCTGTATTCGGCCTCTCCTCCACACCTAAATGATGTTTTATGTTGCAAAAACAGATTTTCCATCTCTTATTTTTCAAGGTTTTTGGTTTGTAAGAGATTAGGAAACTATGGCGTCACACCTCAATTCACATTTGCCCATTACTGCTTTGTATAACGAACCTGGAACATGTTTAAATCAGTGTATGACCTGCAGAGGACTGAAGTCGACATGGATACATTAGTGGATTGGCTTTCTGCACTGCAAAAAACAGCCTGTACAAAATAAGAAAATTAAACTTATTATTGGGTTAAAATGTTTAATTTCAAGTAAAATTAGCTGTCAGTGCAGTAAGAAAATAGCATTTAAATTCTCTTAAAATAAGAAAATATTATCTAAGGATTATAGACTTTATTATTTATTTATAATAACAATACTAACTAGATAGATAGATAGATAGATAGATAGATAGATAGATAGATAGATAGATAGATAGATAGATAGATAGATAGATAGATAGATAGATAGATGCAAAACTGCATATCACAAGTAAAGCCTTTTTGAGGGCAAACACCGTGTCCTCAATACTCATCCTCCAACGACGGAGCTTATTTTGTTATAAATATTCCTTAAAATTAGTTATAATATCTAAATTAGTTGATACTTCTTCCAACTCCTTTTCGACCATGCAAAATTCAGACTTGCACACACTTTAAGATAGATTCTGTTATTTAAAGAGTTATTTTGTTTTTCTCTTAATTTGCTTCGTTTGGTTTTATTTTGTTTCTTTGCATGTTCTAAATAAATAAATGAAATAAAATAAAATAAATAAAGTTCTTGGAATAAGTTGAATAATCTTAAAATTAAATCTTAATTAGTAAATAAATCTAAAAAATTATCTTCCAAGGTAAATATTCCAAATTCAAGTCAGTTTATCTAAATCATATTCCTTTTTCTGCAGTGTGAATATTGTTAAACAAGTGTTCAGAGAACGCAAACCTCCACCAAGCACCCCAAACAGTGTGAACTCCAGGTTGTTCCATACAGCAGAAGAAGTTGAAGCTTGGTACCAGACATGTGTATGTCAACTTTTATTAAATTCCAATCAATATTTGTTGAGTTATAATGAAAAATGTCATAAATGGGATTTTCAATGTTAAATGGGAATGTCCACAGAGTCCACATTCCACAGTGGATGTGGACAATTTTGTGCCAGATACAAGATATTGTTATAAGCTACAGGTGGATCAAATTGGAAGCTAATCAGAGCTGTTTTGAATTTTTTATGAATTTTCGAAAATTGCTCAATGATGAGAGATAGGAAAATTGTAGATTATGTGACCTTGAACTTTGGCCTACTTGGTCCAAAATTTAATGGGTTCGTCCCAGGGCCTAGGCCAGTGTTTTTCAACCTTGGAGTTGGGACCCCATGTGGGGTCACCTGAAATTTCTAGTAACTGATTTAAAAAAAAAAAAAAAAACAACTTACTGAAGTGGCAAGGTTTCCCTGTAATAGGATCGACGTTATTCCAATGCAAACTTTGGTTATTTTGTTTTTGTCTTAATTTGCTTCGTTTTGTTTCTTTGCATGTTCAAAATAAATAAATGAAATAAAATAAATAAAATTCTTGGAATAAGTTGAATAATCTTAAGATTAAATCTTAATAAGTAAATAAATCTAAAAAATTATCTTTCAAGGTAAAAATTCCAAATTCAAGTCAGTTTATCTAAATCTGTCTTTGTCCCCCACCCACTTCTCCACTGTCGTAGCCTCCGCTCTCCCTCCCCCCATCACTTTTTCCTCCTTAGAGGTTAATGATGCCACTGAGTCTCTGTGCTTTACACTTAGCTCCTGTCTGGATAATCTGTGCCCTCTATCTACTAGACCCGCTCGATCCTCCCAGTCCCACCCATGGCTCAATGATAACCTCCGGTCGCTGCGTACCAACCTCAGAGCCGCAGAGAGAAAATGGCACAAAACAAAAAGCTCTTCTGACCTGATCACATTCCAGTCACTATTGGTATCCTTCTCATCCAGTGTCACTGCTGCGAAGAAGGCTTACTATAATAACAAAATTCATTCTGCCACCGACACCAAGAAACTATTCTCAACCTTTAAAACACTACTCAACCCTCCACCTCCACCGCCCACTACTAATCTGACAGCAGACAATTTTGCTTCATTTTTCACAAATAAAGTGTCTACTATCAGCAGTCAGTTCACTGATCCACCCATAGACTGCACGCCTCCTTCTTCAACATCATCATCATCACACACTGCTTCCTCTCCCCTGACTATGGCTACTACTAACTCAACTGATAAAAGCCCAACTGCGTCATTCCCCTCATTTACTCCGCTCACAGAGAACGAGGTGTCTAAACTCCTTTCCTCTAGCCGTCCTACAACATGCTTGTTGGACCCTATTCCATCCAACCTCTTACAGTCTGTTGCCCCTACTATCACAGCACCAATCACACATGTCATTAATGCTTCACTGACTTCAGGAACATTTCCTACAGTATTTAAACAAGCGCAGGTAACACCACTACTCAAAAAACCTTCCCTCACCCCCACTCAAGTGGAGAATTATCGACCAGTCTCACTCCTCCCATACCTTTCTAAGATCATCGAAAGGGCTGTTTTCAAACAGGTCACAGAATTCCTCTCCCAAAATAACCTCCTGGACATCAACCAATCTGGCTTCAAAATCGGCCACTCCACTGAAACGGCTCTGTTGTCTGTGACAGAAGCCTTGAAAGAGGCTAGAGCAGCAGCCAAGTCTTCAGTACTCATTCTACTGGACTTATCAGCAGCATTTGACACTGTCAATCATGATATCCTGTTATCCATACTCTGGAACATGGGCATCACAGGCCACGCACACTCCTGGTTTCAATCTTACCTTACTGGTCGGTCCTTCAGTGTGTCCTGGCTAGGGCACACATCAGCAGTTCACCGCCTCACCACGGGGGTCCCCCAAGGCTCTGTGTTGGGCCCCCTCCTTTTTGCCATATACACCACCTCACTCGGTCAGATCATCCACTCACACGGCTTCTCATATCATTGCTATGCTGATGATACCCAGCTCTATCTGTCATTCCCACCTGATGACTCCACAGTCTCAGTGCGGATCTCAGATTGTCTCTCTGACATATCTGCATGGATGAAAGCCCATCACCTTCAGCTGAACCTGTCCAAAACTGAACTGCTGGTCTTCCCAGCTAAGCCAACCATACAGCTGGACATCTCCATCACTATTGACTCCATACCTCTGGCTCCTACCAGTGTAGTACGTAACTTGGGAGTCATGATTGATAATCAGTTGACCTTCACGGATCACGTTGCCTCTGTCACCCGATCATGCCGTTTCACTCTGTTCAACCTAAGAAAGATCAGGCCATACCTAACCGAACAGGCCACCCAGCTCCTGGTGCAGACTATGGTTATCTCCCGTCTTGACTACTGCAATGCTCTTCTAACGGGCCTCCCAGCTTGTGTTGTCAAACCACTACAGATGGTCCAGAATGCAGCAGCGCGTCTGGTCTTCAATCAGCCTAAAAGGGCACATGTCACCCCCTTACTCATTGAGTTACACTGGCTACCCATAGCTGCCCGCATCAAATTCAAATCTTTAATCCTAGCCTACAAAATTCTCCGTGGGTCTGCTCCTGTCTACTTAGGTGCACTAATAAAAGCTTATGTCGCCCCACGACCACTCCGCTCGTCTGGGGAACGTAGTCTGGTGGTCCCCAGACCTTGTACAAGACAATCCAGGCTCTTTTCATGGGTCGTTCCACGTTGGTGGAACGCTCTACCAAGTGCTACAAGAACAGAGTCATCCCTGCCTATCTTCAAGAAGCTCCTGAAGACCCAGCTCTTCCGAGAGCACCTCCTGTCCTAGCACTTTCAAACATTCC
The DNA here is from genome assembly GCF_902148855.1 of Sphaeramia orbicularis. NCBI lineage: Eukaryota > Metazoa > Chordata > Actinopteri > Kurtiformes > Apogonidae > Sphaeramia > Sphaeramia orbicularis. The sequence continues at coordinate 48,757,269 of NC_043970.1, read as the reverse complement.
ATTTTAAATATTCTAATAAGGTTTTTCCCAGGACAACCACAGATTCTTTCACGATTATCTCTGGACCTGCTGCGGTGGTCCGGCCTCTTCCCTGCCCTCATCATCACCACTCACTTATCCTCAACCGCCTCCATGTGTCTCCCCCTACTCCCCCCTTCTCCCCCTCTCCCCCAGTCCCTATCTCTATCGCTCTCTCTTTTTCCCCTTCTCTACTCTCTCTCTTTAACCCCAACTGGTCAAGGCAGACGGCCATCCTCCAGGAGTCTGGGTCTGCTCGAGGTTTCTGCTGTTAAAGGGAAGTTTTTCCTTCCACTGTCACCAGTCACAAGTGTTTGCTCCTGGAGGATTCTGTTGGGTTTCTGTAGAATTGACTTAGAGTCTGGTTTTGACCAACTCTGTATATAAAATGTCAAGAGATAACTTTCTTGTGATCTGGCGCTATATAAATAAAATTTGATTGATTGAGTGATTTAATTGGTTTTCCCCTGTAAGTCGCTTTGGAAAAAAGCGTCTGCCAAATGCGTAAACATAAACATAAACATAAATCATATTCCTTTTTTCTGCAGTGTGAATATTGTTAAACAAGTGTTCAGAGAACGCAAACCTCCACCAAGCACCCCGAACGGTGTGCATGTGTGGATCGATTATTTCTTTTCAAATTGAACAGTTTCCAGGTTGTTCCATACAGCAGAAGAAGTTGAAGCTTGGTACCAGACATGTGTATGTCAACTTTTATTAAATTCCAATCAATATTTGTTGAGTTATAATGAAAAATGTCAAAAATGGGATTTTCAATGTTAAATGGGAATGTCCACAGAGTCCACATTCCACAGTGGATGTGGACAATTTTGTGCCAGATACAAGATATTGTTATAAGCTACAGGTGGCTCAAATTGGAGGCTAATCAGAGCTGTTTTGAATTTTTTATGAATTTTCGAAAATTGCTCAATGATGAGAGATAGGAAAATTGTAGATTATGTGACCTTGAACTTTGGCCTACTTGGTCCAAAATTTAATGGGTTCGTCCCAGGGCCTAGGCCAGTGTTTTTCAACCTTGGAGTTGGGACCCCATGTGGGGTCACCTGAAATTTCTAGTAACTGATTTAAAAAAAAAAAAAAAAACAACTTACTGAAGTGGCAAGGTTTCCCTGTAATAGGATCGACGTTATTCCAATGCAAACTTTGGTTATTTTGTTTTTGTCTTAATTTGCTTCGTTTTGTTTCTTTGCATGTTCGAAATAAATAAATGAAATAAAATAAATAAAATTCTTGGAATAAGTTGAATAATCTTAAGATTAAATCTTAATAAGTAAATAAATCTAAAAAATTATCTTTCAAGGTAAAAATTCCAAATTCAAGTCAGTTTATCTAAATCATATTCCTTTTCTCTGCAGTGTGAATATTGTTAAACAAGTGTTCAGAGAACGCAAACCTCCACCAAGCACCCCGAACGGTGTGCATGTGTGGATCGATTATTTCTTTTCAAATTGAACAGTTTCCAGGTTGTTCCATACAGCAGAAGAAGTTGAAGCTTGGTACCAGACATGTGTATGTCAACTTTTATTAAATTCCAATCAATATTTGTTGAGTTATAATGAAAAATGTCAAAAATGGGATTTTCAATGTTAAATGGGAATGTCCACAGAGTCCACATTCCACAGTGGATGTGGACAATTTTGTGCCAGATACAAGATATTGTTATAAGCTACAGGTGGATCAAATTGGAAGCTAATCAGAGCTGTTTTGAATTTTTTATGAATTTTCGAAAATTGCTCAATGATGAGAGATAGGAAAATTGTAGATTATGTGACCTTGAACTTTGGCCTACTTGGCCCAAAATTTAATGGGTTCGTCCCAGGGCCTAGGCCAGTGTTTTTCAACCTTGGAGTTGGGACCCCATGTGGGGTCACCTGAAATTTCTAGTAACTGATTTAAAAAAAAAAAAAAAACTTACTGAAGTGGCAAGGTTTCCCTGTAAAAGGATCGACGTTATTCCAGTGCAAACTTTGGTGCTGCTGGTGGATATCCACCCCAGGTGAGCCTCTAAATAAGACCCTCTTTCCTCCTCATTTCAGTTTAACCCCTTGAACACTGGTTTCAGATGTTTCTGGTGCAAGATTTTATCAGTTTGAGAAAGAACAGACTGGACCAAACAACTTAAAAAGAGGATTGGGAGCAGTTAATGCAGTGTTTTTTAACCTTAGGGTCGGGACCCCACATAGGGTCGCGTAGAATTCAAATGGATCGCCTGAAGTTTCTAGTAATTGATAAAAAAAAAAAACTGTAAAAAATTAAAACTTACACATAAAAATTTACAATATATAGCCTAAATGTTGTGTAAAATTAACATTTATTTGCAACATTATAGCAAACTATTACATGATCAAAAACAAATTAATTTTAGCAAAAAAAAAAAAAAAAAAGTCTCCATTTTAAATGCCTGGGGTCGCCAGAATTTGTGATGTTAAAATGGGGTCACAAGCCAAAAAAAGGTTGGGAACCACTGGCCTAGCCCTATCTGTGGGTAAAATTTGGTAAAGATGGTTGTAATAGTGTAGCGTGGCTCAACTTTGTAAAGTTAATAATATGGCTAGTCGGAGAAAAAAAACAAAAAAATGAAGGTTTTCCTTTTAAGGATTTTTATTTTTTTTTTTATTCCAGTCTTCCCAAACCCCTTGACAGCTATTTACAGAATATTAACAAGAAAAGGGAAAAGAAATGACTAAAAAAAAAAAAAAAAACCTCTTTGCAGACTGACAAAACACCCACAATGTGTCGTCAGCTTTTTCAGACTCCCAACAAAGCCAAAATGGCCGACATATATAGGGAAAAGCCCCTCCCACTGAGCATGACCCACAGCAATCAATTATACAAACATGATTTCTCCTCAGAAAATCACAAGAAGAAGAAACCTCAAAACACAAGGGAAATAAAGAAAAATACCCCTTTAACCTTTCCACTCTGTTTTTATCATATACCACTCTCCACCAGAGAGAAATAACCTTAATAAGTGGAAACCACCAATTAAATGCTCAGGTGACCATTTTCCCGCCCGACGCCCCCTTTATTAAACAGCGGCACTAGCTACGCCCCTGTTTGGCCAGCTCGGGGTCAGTCTGCAGGAAGCAGCGCATGTGGTGAGTGTACAGCATGAATGTCGAATGTGTGCGTATGTTGATGTGTAGAACGGACAAGTGTGCACCCTCGTACGAACTACTGTATGTGTGTGTGTGCGTGATGTGTACTTGTGTGCATGTGTGTGGCGTGTACCTGTGTGACACGTATTGTGTGGCGTGTACATGTGCATCGTGTAGTGTGTGTGTGTGCGTGAGTGCGCACTGTCCGCACTCAGTAAAGGGGACGCTCCGTCACAAATAGTTTTCCCGTAAAGTTGCTGACAAACAAACAAACACACAAACACACAAAGCAAAGTGATCATAATACAGGGTGGGGAAGCAAAATTTACAATATTTTGAGGCAGGGATTGAAAGACAGTGTATGACCAATTAGTTTATTGAAAGTCATGAGAATTTATTTGCCACAAGAAAATTTCCATAATAGAAAATGTTTTTATTCTATGTGTCCTCCTTCTTTCTCAATAACTGCCTTCACACGCTTCCTGAAACTTGCGCAAGTGTTCCTCAAATATTTGGGTGACAACTTCTCCCATTCTTCTTTAATAGTATCTTCCAGACTTGCTCGTAATAGTTTTGCTCATAGTCATTCTCTTCTTTCCATTATAAACAGTCTTTATGGACACTCCAACTATTTTTGAAATCTCCTTTGGTGTGACGAGTGCATTCAGCAAATCACACACTCTTTGACGTTTGCTTTCCTGATTACTCATATGGGCAAAAGTTTCTGAAAAGGTATGGATAATAGTGTTAGGTATGATTATGACATCAGTATATGTTTGGTTTCAAAACAACTGACGTAGTGCCTGCTGAGAAAAAACAACTAAATGTTCATTGTAAATTTTGCTTCCCCACCCTGTACTTCCTGGCGCAGGTAAAAATATTGTAAAACTAGAAGCACTCGGAGAGCACAGACCTCCGCCAAGGCTGATCAGTGGCCCCCCCTGTGGGCCCCCCCCACGCCAAGGGGGTTATGTTTTTGCCAGGGTTTGTTTGTTTGTTTGTCTGTCCGTTAGTGTGCAACATAACTCAAAAAGTTATGGACAGATTTTGATGAAATTTTCAGGGTTTGTTGGAAATGGGCCCCCCCGTGGGCCCCCCCACCCCCGATCACCACCAAAATTTAATCATTTCTTCCTTATCCCATTTCCAACAAACCCTGAAAATTTCATCAAAATCTGTCCATAACTTTTTGAGTTATGTTGCACACTAACGGACAGACAAACAGACAGAAACAAACAAACAAACTAGAAGCACTCGGAGAGCGAAGACCTCTGCCAAGGCTGATCAGTGCCCCCCCCCCCCGTGGGCCCCCCCCACACCAAGGAGGTTATGTTTTTGCCAGGGTTTGTTTGTTTGTTTGTTTGTCTGTTTGTCTGTCCGTTAGTGTGCAACATAACTCAAAGTTATGGACAGATTTTGATGAAATTTTCAGGGTTTGTTGGAAATGGGCCCCCCCCACCCCCGATCACCACCAAAACTTAGTCATTTCTTCCTTATCCCATTTCCAACAAACCCTGAAAATTTCATCAAAATCTGTCCATAACTTTTTGAGTTATGTTGCACACTAACAGACAGACAGACAAACAAACAAACCCTGGCAAAAACATAACCTCCTTGGTGGAGGTAATAATTAAGATGATTCCTCTGGGGTTCTTTCTTGTGCAACAAACTTATAATAAAAACCTATAAACTTGTGAAAGTTTTCTATTTGTCCAGTCAAACTTCTTCTTCCTCCACCCCCCCCCCCGATCTGCCCATCCACACTGTCCACCTCCCCGTCACATTTCTCAGTGTAATCTCTGTCCACCCAGCCACTCAGTCCGTCCATCACTCACTGCTTTTCCTGTTGGACTTATCATCCTGAAGCCTGCCTGGGGAGAGCTTTTTTTTTTTTCCAGCGTGACAGTCCAAAAGACAAAGTGCTCCGGAGGATGACAGCAGCCGGTCAGGTAGGAGCCGGTAAGTGGTGCCTTGTGTTCGTCACCGCCAGCAGAGAGAGCAGCCACACACTGAGTCTGTGATCCGTCCACGGCAGCAATCAGACGGAAAGACTTCAGCCACAAGACTCCCCGCTGCTCTGCCTCTGTCTGCCTACAGTCGCATTACATTATGTGGAAAAGGCACGTTGAAATGTCTAGACATGGTGAGTCTGTCCTGTTCACAGCGTCTGAGCTACAGGTGGAGTGATTTGTCCACCTCAATATATAGAACAGGGGTGTCAAACTCATTTCAGTTCAGGGGCCACTAGTGATGTGACGTTTATGAACGAATCAAATCTTTTGAACAGCTCTTTGAAACCGAGTCTTTGTAAGGAGCCGTTCATATTTTTTTTCCTTTAACCCTTTCATGCATAGGCCACTCCAGTGGACAGTTCTTCTCCAGCTGTTCTCTTGTACAGGGGTTGGACAAAATAATGGAAACAGCTTAAAAAAAATCAACAAAATATCATTTAATATGGTGTAGGTCCGCCTTTTGCGGCAATTACAGCCTCAGTTCTCCGAGGTATTGATTCGTACAACTTGTGAATTGTTTCCAAAGGAATTTTAAGCCATTCTTCAGTTAGAATACCCTCCAACTCTTTTAGAGACGATGGCGGTGGAAATCGACGTCTTACTTGAATCTCTAAAACTGACCATAAATGCTCAATAATGTTGAGGTCTGGGGACTGTGCCGGCCATACGAGATGCTCGACTTCATTAGAATGTTCCTCATGCCATTCTTTAGCAATTCTAGCTGTATGGATTGGGGCATTATCATCTTGAGGTGAAGGTGTTTCCATTATTTTGTCCAACCCCTGTATATAAACACTAGTGATATGTCCATACCAACATTTACTGATCAGCATTATCAGTCTGAATTATTTGCTTATTGTACAAACAGTGGTCAGTGATGGTGATCTTAAACATGTTATCTTTCGTTTCTTCCACAGGTGCAGTACATGACAGCCTTAACAGGACATCATCAAGTAAATATCAAACTGTTCCAGCAGTGGATTTCAGTGAGGATGCTGATCCGTCCATACAGGTTGGTTTTGGTTTCACTAATGAAAGTATTATTGCTTAAAATGCTGCTCTTGTTGTCATCTGTCTTAGAGTAATGTTATGCTCTTAACTAAAACGTGCTATCTTTCTATACCATGGTTTTATCACTGCGTACACACACACAGACTCATTCTTCAGTACAGAGTAAATGGCAAATCCCTCCCATCCCCCACCTGTCCTGATAAACTTCCCCGTCCTGACAAACAATGAGTGACTCTGTGTATGATACACACAGGAACAGTGGGAGTTCTCAGGTAGTTCTACCTAGAACCACTAATAACATTTACCAACATTTACTAATCAACATGGAGGTTACTTCTACAGGGGTTGGACAAAATAATGGAAACACCTTAAAGAATCAACAAAATATAATTTAATATGGTGTAGGTCCGCCTTTTGTGGCAATTACAGCCTCAATTCTCCGAGGTATTGATTCATACAACTTGTGAATTGTTTCCAAAGGAATTTTAAGCCATTCTTCAGTTAGAATACCCTCCAACTCTTTTAGAGACGATGGCGGTGGAAATCGACGTCTTACTTGAATCTCTAAAACTGACCATAAATGCTCAATAATGTTGAGGTCTGGGGACTGTGCCGGCCATACGAGATGCTCGACTTCATTAGAATGTTCCTCATGCCATTCTTTAACAATTCTAGCTGTATGGATTGGGGCATTATCATCTTGAGGTGAAGGTGTTTCCATTATTTTGTCCAACCCCTGTATATTCATGGATTTTATTGTTTTAGTTCCATATCAGCCAACAAAGTGGACACTTAAGCACCATCCCATACACTGACATTCAGACCATTACTGTAACTTTGCTGTTCTTGATAAACCTAATCTGCACTAACATGTTTAAGTGTAAATCAATTGTTATTTGTTAGACGACAAGTTTTTTTGTTTTTCTTTTGCATGTTATCTCCATGAAGTGAGTAATTACTAGCATTAGAATATGTTAAAATGTGAGAAGACATCAGACTAGCAGCATTAAAAATGTTTTTATTTCATTGTTTTCATGTCACTTTCTGATATTGGGTTTTAAACATATGTTTCTTTACTTCAGAAATTAAACGCATGAATATTTTTGTAACTCCATAGGAAAAAAAAAAAACTCGATTGCATTGTTTTTTTCATGCCTAAGGAGGAATAAAAACACTGAAGAAAAAAATCTTGACTAAGATTCTCACAATTCATGCATGAAAGGGTTAATGACGGTGTGTTCGATCACCTGTCAATTTAGCGTCATTGGGGAGGCATTGGCTTTATATACAAAGTAGAAGTGAGAGAACTCCTGATGTGGTATCATTTTGATATTTACATTAGAGATATCAGGTATTTTTGCAAAGTTACTTGAAGTATTTTATTTGCACTACAGTTTTTTTTTTTTTTTAGGTATTTAAGTACTGTAATTGCAGTGATTAATCACTGTTGTGTTTTGTGCAGTTTTTTCTCCGTATGTTTACACACATTTATTGTTCTTGTTTTGAGGAGAATAAAATGCTATTTCATAAGAAAATGTTTTATTTTCTTCATTTTTAGGCTACAGACTAGTCCACATAATGTACCGTGATGTTTTTGGTCAAATTCCAGCATTTGCCTCATGTCACCTCTCATGTCATGTATTTAGCCCACACATTTAACTAACTATTCTTTTTTACGGTAAGATAATATTTACTGCTGCGCCAAATTAAACACCTTTAAAATGTAATGTCATCCATCACATGTAGCCTATTTAGTCATTAAAACATTGGTGTTTCAAAATAATGCAAAAAACATAAGAGAGCCAATCTTTTGAGCGGCTCTTTTCAGTGAACGGCTCCCTTCAAAGAGCTATAAGTCCCATCACTAGGGGCCACATTCAGGCCAATTTGATCTCAAATTAGCCAGGCCAGTAAAATAATAACAGTGAAAAAAGTACTTATGCACTTATATTTTTAATATTTAGCCAACTTAGTTTGTGCAGTGCTATTCACCCGATGTCCCCTTTCCCCACTCCCCTCCGGGGGAGTGGCTACTTTTTCAGTTGTAACCACTTGGGAGCCAATGATGGCAGGATCTGCGGTGACCCATCTGTGTCCTGCCCTGTCCTGTGTCCTGACCCCCTCCCCCACCTGTCTGGATGGACGTCCTCGGCCTCACCACTGTGGATGGGCCTCCTCGCCCCTGCCTGTCTCATCCAGCGGGATGGACCCCCCATGTGTCCACCCTACTGCATCCTTGTAGACTAGAACTACATCTGCAAATGGACGTCCATCAGTCCTGGTGCATCTATAGCCTGTCCGTCCATGGGAGTGGATCTCTCCTTCACTGTGGTTCTCCCCGAGGTTTCTCCCTTTTCCCACTGGGTTTTGAGTTTTTCCTTGCCGAGAAGGAGGGTCTAAGGACGGGGGATGCCCTGGACACTACTCATTTTCTTGCTGTTCATTTGACTGTTGTTTACTCTAACTGACTCTGTAAAGCCCTTTGAGATAACCTTGTTGTGATATTGGGCTATACAAATAAAGTTGAATTGAATTGAATTGAATTGAATTGAATTGAATTGAAAAAAGTAAAATTCTATTATGATCAGATTTACATCTATAAAGTTTCCTTAAAAACCTGAATAACATGAACAATTTGAATTGTCTTAAGAAAAACAAGTGCAATTTTAACAATATTATGCCTCGGTTTATCAGTTTATCATTTACACATGTGCATTACAATCGCAAAAAACATTTAGTAACAGGCAGAATATTGGTAAAATTATATTTACTTTACTCAAGACATTTCCATTTGTTCATATTTGTTCAGGTTATTCACATTTTTTGTATAAAAGTATAATTTGGTAATGTGAACATTTTCATGTAATTTTACTTTTTTACACCAAAAAAAAAAAAAAAAGAAAATTTGGGGTTGTCGTTAATAGGCTATTCTGATAATATTTTACTGGTTCTGACCCACTTGAAATCTAATTGGTCTGTATGTGTCTGTATGTGGAACCTGAATTAGAATGATTTTGACACCATTGATTTTTAATATCTAAAGTGTAATTTTTGCATTGCACAAATTCATCCTGCAGGCCGGATTGGACCCATTGGCGGGCCACATTTGGTCCCCAGGCCGCATGTTTGACACCTGTGATTTTGAACATGCATCCATACCAAGGTTATAATAGTTTTGGATTTTTCATTATAGTTTAGTTTTGACTTTTTTTCTCTAATTCAGTTAGTTTTAATTCATTTTTCGAGCAGGTTTGCTAGTTTTTATTAGTTTTCGTTATTTTCTAAATGCTTTGTTTTAGTATTAGTTTTATCATATCTTTTATCTTATTCACCGTCGTATTCAAATAAATCCCGTACAGGACTCTGCTGCTTTCTCCCAACTTTAGTCTCCATGTTTCCAGGTAGAGCGGGGACCAGAAGACGACTCTAAACGACAAGTGACGAGAAGTGACAGATCGTGAAGTGCCGTGTGGTGCCGCTAGCTAAAATTGCTAGAGCGAAATAAATCTCTTTCGTATCAATCCGACACTGACAAAGACGAAAACGAAGGGAATTTTATCCATAATTTTTATACGTTTTAGTTAGTTTTGTAAGCACACAATACAGTTTCAGTAATCTTTTTTTTCTTTTAATTATAGTTTTTATTTATTTCAGTTAATGTTTTTTCAATTCTAGTTTTCGTCATTTCGTTACTTTTCGTCATCCATCCATACCCCCATCGCTACTTAGATTCTCATTTAATAAAAAAAAAAAAAAAAAAAGGAAAAAAAAGTCGATAGCCTTTATGGGGCAACATAGAATCAAGTTGGATAGTAGGGATAAAGAGAAGATTAAAAAGTTTAATATATAAAAACGGTTATGTGCATAGGCCAGTGCATGCTGTTGGGTTTCTGTTCACCGTCTGGTCACCTGGACCAGGCAGGGAAAGTCATTGAGACACTAAAAACAAACCTAACCCTGTAACTATTAATACATTGAGTTGCACTGAAACTAAGGCCTTTATATTGTGAAACATGCCACCGAACATGCTGCAGAAAAGTTCACTGAGCAGTGTACCATTTTCAACAAAGTACCCTGTGGCCTCAGTCAGTCAGACAGTCAGTGGAGGCAGGTGGCCACCCACCCTGAGCCTGGTTCTGTCAGATGTGTCGCCTGTTAAAAGGGAGATTTTTTTTTTTCCCCCACAGCCACCAAATGTTTGCTTTCAGGACATTTGTCTGGTTTTTCTTTGTATAATATCATAAGGTCCTGACTAGGGATGTCCGATATTGGCTTTTTTGCCAAAAACCGATATGCAGATATTGTCCAATGTTTAATTTCCGATTCCGATATCTACCGATACCGTTGCCGATATATGTGGGATATTAACCCTTTCATGCATGAATTACAAGAACCTTAATCAATATTTTTTTTGAGTGATTTTATTCCTCTGTAGGCATTCAAAAAAAAAAAAAAAAAAAGCGATCTTTTTTTTTATTAAGCTATTTTTCATGGAGTTGCAAAAATGTCCACTCAGCTAAGAAACATGTATTTACTGATATACTGTGTGTAAATTATGAAATAAAAACATTTTTAATGCTGCTAATCTGATGTTTTCTCACATTTTAACATACTCTAATACTAGTCATTACTCACTTTATGGAGATAATAAGGAAAAAAAAAAACAAAAAAAAAAAAAACATATTAATTACAGTCGAATAACAATAACTAGAAGCACTCGGAGAGCGCAGACCTCCGCCAAGGCTGATCAGTGGCCCCCCCCATGGGCCCCCCCACCCCCGATCACCACCAAAATGTAATCATTTCTTCCTTATCCCATTTCCAACAAACCCTGAAAATTTCATCCAAATCTGTCCATAACTTTTTGAGTTATGTTGCACACTAACGGACAGACAAACAAACAAACAGACAGACAGACAAACAAACCCTGGCAAAAACATAACCTCCTTGGCGGAGGTAACAAGGAAGTGATTTATACTCAAACATGTTAGATCAGGTTTATCAAGAACAGCAAAGTTACAGCAATGTTATTAATTGTAGTGTATGGGATGATGCATGAGTGTCCACTGTGTTGGCTGAATGAAACTAAAACAACAAAATCCATAAATATACTAGAGAACAGCTGGAGAAGAACTGTCCACTGTAGTGACCACTATGCATGAAAGGGTTAACCCTTTCATGCATAAATCAAGATATCTTTTTTTTTGTGAGTGTTTTTATTCCTCTTAAAGCATGAAAAAAAAAACACTGCGATTGAATTTTTTATGAAAATGTTTTTCATGGAATTGCAAAAATATCCACTCAGCTGGACACCATTTGTTTAATTTTTGAAGCAAATAAACATGTATTTACTGATATACTGTGTGAAAACTATGAATAAAATATTTTAAAATGCTGCTAATCTGATATTTGGTCACATTTTAACATACTCGAATATAGTTATTACTCACTTTATGGAGATAATATGCACAAAAAATTTTTTTTTGTTTAAAAAAACCTGTTAATTACAGTCTCACATCAATAAAAGGAACTAATTTACACTCAAACATGTTCCTGCAGATCAAGTTTATCAAGAACAGCAAAGTTACAATAATGGTATGAATTGCAGTGTATTATGGGATGATGCATTTAAGCGTTCACTGTGTTGACTGATATGGAACTAAGACAATAAAATCCATGAATATACAAGAGAACAGCTGTAGAATAAATGTCCACTGTAGTGACCACTAGGGCTGCTCGATTATAGAAAAAAAATAATCACGATTATTTAAGCAATAATTGAAATCACGATTATTAAAAACGATTATTTATTAACCTTAAAGTTGTTTATTTTTTTCTTGCAAAACAATGTAAAATATACTCTTTAAATATAAATAAAGCTTTTAACCACTAAAACAAAGTATGTTCACTTTTGTATGAAACAAAAAAATCTTTGAATGCAAATAAGTGTACTGTAAATTCAAGTATGTTTCCTTTTGTAAATAAATAGTGCACTGGAATTAAACTGCTATAGACCTGCCATAGAACTGTAGCAATTAAAAAAAAAAAAAAACCTCACGTAAAGTGCAAATTATAAATTCAAGTATGTTCAATGTAGTATGAAACATAGTAAATTCAGTGGCGTGCCGTGAGGTTTCAGTTCAGGCCTTCTGTATACATCAGCCATCTAGAATACGCACGTTACGGTTATACGGGTTAGGATTAGGTTAATACGGGAGTTGCAGCGTAAAGAGATTCGGAGACTGAAGATTGCATTGCGGACAAAGTTGTAGACGGAGTTGTTTTTATGTGTTTTAGTTTTTCATAAGATTACGATGAAGGTCGCGGTGGTTAAACTTTAGATAGTTAAAAAGGTTTGTTGTGTTAGCGGTCGCTGCGGACACAACTACGAAAAACTTTTTGCACGTGATGTGTTTTTGCTCTTCGTCTTCTTCATCAAACCCAAAGTGATTCCATACAATTGAATCTGACTTGCCTTTTTTGTTTACCAAGCACTTCTGCTGTGATTCTCCTGCCATTTTTCCAGACCGCTAGGTACAGCTTTCCTCTTGGGGTGGACCTGCCGGCTAGCTGGCAGCTGTAGCTTAGAGGGGGGCGGGGCAGAGCAGCTCATGGTAGCTTGCGTGCGCGTGAATTAAAACGACTCAAAATTAATAATCGTTTTTTCTCGATTACATAATTTTTGTAATCGTTGCGTGTAATAATCGAAATCGTAATTGAATTTCGATTAATTGCACAGCCCTAGTGACCACTATGCACGAAAGGGTTAAACTAATGTTAGGTAACATCACATATCTCCTGTCGTGGAATTAACACATCCTGCCTAATTTTATTGTGATGCCCCATTGGATGCATTCTCAAATGCAACAAGACTTTCAAAATGTAAACACTGTCTGTGCAAAGAATACATACTTCAACTTAAGTTGTGGAAAAAATGCCATATTCGTTTATTTTCTCTCCCTCCCTCCATGAGTCTATTACAGTGTGGTAACTCTACTGTACAGTTTTGAAAACTGCACATTTCTTTCAGCTACAAACAATGCTTCATTTATGTGTCAGTAAATGCCAGCGAAATCAAGGCATTATTTTATCAGTTTTAATGATAGGCAAAAAAAACGATAATGATATTCACCGATATTGCATTTTTATGCCAATATCGGACTGATAATATCGTTGGGCCGATATTATCGAACATCCCTAGTCCTGACCTTATTCATCAGTTATTTTTCTTCCACAATATTGTTTCGTTGTCTTGAAAACAATGTATTGAGGCTATAATTTGATTTGTGTGTTGGTCTCTCAGATGTCCTCCCACTGGAGACAATACACTTCCTCTTGTTCATTTTCAATTTCATAGCCTGGACCTTTTGTTCAAACTTGACGTGACAAAAGTTCATCTGAACCAGCCACAACTTGAACCTGAAAGACTTGTGTTTACTACCATCATTATCAGCTCAATAACATTGGCTTCACAAGTACAGTTTTATGGAGACAAACCCTTTAACCGAGTGTTTTTCAACCTTGGGGTTGGGACCCCATGTGGGGTCGCCTGGAATTCAAATGGGGTCACGTGAAATTTCTAGTAATTGATTAAAAAAAATAAAAAAAATTCTAATGAAAAATATATGTTGAGTTGACAGAGACAGCACTTTGTGACCCCATGTCTGTGAAATGTGCTCTATAAATAAAACTTATAAAACAAAACAAAAACATATTAAAAAATATAGTGATTTGAGAGAGACAATCCCAATCCATAAAAAAGACATGACAAACTGAGTCTGAAACTGAAGCACTGTGGTACTGTTTATCTGTCAAACGTTCATTGTGGTTGGTTTCAGATGCTGCAGCTCTTTCATAATTCATAGTTTGAGTTCTTGTTTGTTCGTATTAATTGTCAGCCTTGTAAATCCAAACTGGACTGACTGTACATATCCTGACCAAGGAAAATAAAATTCTCACTTTGTGCAGTAATCCACCCATAATAATATACATTATACAGACTAAATGTTTAATAAAATTAACCTTTATTTATAACATAGTATAGCAAAGTATTACTCGATCAAAAAAATTAATTTTAGCAAAAAAAATGTATGTTTTGAATGTCTGGGGTCGGCAGAAATTTGTTAAAATGGGGTCATGAGCCAAAAATCTTTAACTCTTTATAGGTCACTCATAGAAACAAATTTCCAACCTTAGTGTGTTATCGGAGGACATGACAAGACTTTATAAATTTCACAAAAGTAATAGTCATGTAGAAAATAAAGGTTAATTAAGTTACCATATTTGGTTCTTTACCTGTAAGTGGCAAAACAAATAAATACAAGAAAAACACATGTAATGTATAAGGAACATGTATTTTAGAACATTACAACATCTTAAGTGCTGATACAGACTGTCAACGTCCACATGATCCTTTTGAACATCATTCCTTACATTAGTACCATTACTTCATGGTACAAAAAAAAGCAGGTACACTCACTGTTCATGCAGAGGTGGACCTTACAGACCCTGTAGACCACATTGGACCTGCGATTGTTGCCTCACTGTTTTTTAATGCATGTACAGGGTGAGTCAGAAAAAACGCTCTTTTCATTTAAAGAAGTTGTACCACTGAAATGGAAATGCTTATTTTTCTTTTGATTATACAGTCATATTGATGTGGTTATTGAGCATGTCTGGCGATTGAATCATTGATTTATGGCATAGCATAACAGAGGGAATGTCCATTGTTTATTGTGCACCGAAATATCTGCCAACACAGTTTATGCCACCGTGAATGAAACTGAAATTGTCAACCATTACAGCATGTTTACTCGCCATCAAAATGTTTTGTCTCAACGAAGTTGTCCGGCACGACCTTCAACCTGGCTACCATTCAGATTGATGCAAATCTGTGCTCATTGTCGCATCTCTAACACAGCTCTTCTCGCCATTAGTGTTCGTCGTAGGGCTTGGATTTCAGCCGTGATGCGATTTCGGAGTTCCTGAAGAGCTTGTGGAACAGTCTGATACACACGGTTTTTAAGATACCCCCACAAGAAAAAATCAAGGGGGGTCAAGTCCGGGGATCTAGGTGGCCACTCTCTCTCCTGACTCAAACAGACAACTCGATGAGGAAATAATACCTGCAATCGCTGTGGTCTTGCCATGATGAAAACTCCCTGGGCACTGTCATGTAGGCCTATGTCCTGAGTGTGAAAGCAAAGCCCCGACTCCTGTAATTGTTGTCAATTTCAAGTTTGTTCACTGTGGCATACATTGTGTTGACAGGTATTTCAGTGCCCAATAAACAATGGACCTTCTCTCTCTTATGCAATGCAATAAATCTATGACTACATCACCAGACATGCTCAATAACCACATCAATATGACTGTATGGTCAAAAGAAAAATCAGTGTTTCCGTTTTAGCAGTACAATTTCTTTAAGTGGAAAGAGCGTTTTTTCTGACTCACCCTGTAGAAATGACCCTTTATCAGGCAAGCGACTATTTTTGGTCAACTAAATACAAAACTCTGCTTTTCAACAGGAAACTACTAAAAACAACTGACTGGTGAGCCGGCTAGGGATGGTATTAAAGTTTTTGCAGCAGCACAGCTCAAAAGTTATGCTTGTCAGACCATATCCTGCAAAAATTCAGTTTCAATTTCACTCTTAACAGACATTTCACTCGGAGAGCCATTAATCATTTGACATGAGGTGGGTTCCTTATCTCTGCAGAAGGATTTCAGTCTCTGCCTTTACTTTATCAGAGCTCATAAAAAGTAGAATTCCTGCTGCTTTCACACCCACATGGACAGTTTTTTTTCTCTGGAAGCCCATCGAGCCCGTGCCTAATTTTAAAGCTCATTTTCATCCCAAACTCCTCACACCTTTATCTGTCTCTGCCTCATAATGCTGATCACAGCCGGCCCATTCAGCCCCTTTCTCATTTCTTCCACATTCTGCTTTAATACTTTCATCAGCCTCCAAACTGCCTTAATGTCTTCAGCAGATGGTGCAGCTGCTGCTCCTTGCTGAAGACGGTCACTCTCATTCTCAGGTGATTTGCAGAGATGGGCATGCTCACACACGGCTCCTTTTCTCTCTCGTTTGTTTTATGTTTATGGCACCTCCTTTGTAGTCTGATTCTGACTTTACTTTCTTTTTTTTGATCAATTTTTTTCATTTATTTTCATTGTGTATCTTCAAAAGTACAACATGAAAAAAGAAAGAAATTCACATTTTATGATATAAGAATTGTGACACAAAGTACAGGGTGACCCAAAAAAACGGGAATTTTTGAAGTGCGTATTGGCAGACATGAGCAAGTGGCAGCAGTGCGAGACAGTGACCTTGAGCAAGTAAACACACCCCCATTTTAGTAACCATGGATCAGTGGAACGGGCAACAGCGTGCGTTAGCCATAAAAATGTTTGATAAAAACGGTGATAGTTTGACAGCTGCGCAGAGAGAGTTCCGACATTTTCACAACTTAGGACGTCATGGTGCTGTTCCATCAAAACACGCGATAAAATGTTGGATTAATAACTTTGAAGAGACTGGATCTGCCCTAAAGAAGAAACCAACAGGACGACCAAGAAGTGCTCGTACTCCACAGAACATTGATGTTGTACGCAAGTCTGTCTTACAGACGGCGTTACAGGAAGTTATTTTTTAAAAAATGAAAATTCCATCATTTCTTAAATGGCATGTTTTAAGGTTTCAATTACTACGAATAAAATATTTTTCTTCCATCACTCTTGGTTTTATCGGATTGTTAAAAAGTTCCCGTTTTTTTGTGTCACCCTGTATAAACCCCACCGCCTCAGAACCAATGGCAACCCCCATACCAACCCAACCTGGATCTCAAAATACGAAAACCACTAATAAAAACAAATACATGAATATAGACGAAATAGAATGTAATTACCTGTGGGGTCATTCCATGGCAATTCAACCAATGGTCCCCACATGACCCCCTGTCTCAAGTAGTATTATAACTTGTGCAATAATCAATGCCATTATACTGTTTAAAGTGCCATTTGCATCTACGTTTGTATACAATTTGAAGAAAATATAGTCATGCAGTAAAAAAAACAAAAAACAAACAAAAACAAAAAAAATAGAACCAGTTCTATCCCAAAGCTAAAATTTTGTGCCCAACATCTTGAAACATATATGAAGACATGGTAAAAAATTTCAAAATTTTCATTAACTGGCCACATGGTAATTTGGGCGCTCAAATAAAGAGTATTTTTGTGAAAAACTGAAATCGACCCATTTTATTCATTGCCTCACAGCAACACTTTTAATTGAAATAGTCTTTTTGCAGTATATTGTTGCATCTTGACCATAAGAATCAATGCAAAAAAAAAAAAGAGGTCTCTACATTCATCCATTATGGCACAGTGGAAGCCTGAAGAGAGAGGACATTTGGAAGAATTAGTCTTTTCACCTGATTTCAAGGCCTCATGGACCAAACATGAAGGCACCTACAATTATTTTGATGCAAATTATGGTCTTTTCAGGGGGATTTCACCCCAGACAGTAAATTTCAACAGTGTGGCTTCAATACCTAAGGAGATATAGCTCCTCAAAGTTGGCCAAAAAGCAAATTTGCAAAATAAAAAAAAAAAAAAAAATAAAAAAAATATTAATTTTCAAAGGGCTGTATTTCCTAAACTATGACAGATATGACATTAAAATTTTGGATGTGTTCGTTTATCTGGTAGGTGAACAAGTGTGATTTTTTTCAGAATTTTCTGAGGGGGTCATGCGGGGTACTTTCTGAAATCTGGTTGATTTGGGATGGAATGACCCTGTGGCATTTTTATGGTAGAAGTCAAGGGATTTTCCATGGTTTTGCTCTTTTCAACAAATGTCACAGATGTTCATTCATCCTATAAACACCCACAAACTTTTTCTAACACTTTTAACTTTTTTTTTTTTTACCTCTGCCAGGAGGTATTGTGATCACTTTGCTTTGTGTGTTTGTTTGTTAGCAACTTTACAGGAAAACTATTCCAACCATTTTCACCAAATTGTACCCACAGATAGGTCTAGGCCCTGGGACCAACCCATTAAATTTTGGGCCAAGTAGGCCAAAGTTCAAGGTCATAAAATCTACAATTTTCCTCTCTCATCATTCAGCAATTTTCGAAAATTCATAAAAAATTCAAACGACTCCAATTAGCCTCCAATTTGATCCACCCGTAGCTTACAACAATATCTTGTATTTGGCACAAAATTGTCCACATCCACTGTGGAATGTGGACATTTCAATTTAACATTGAAAATCCCATTTATGACACATTTTCCATTATAACTCAACAAATATTGACTGGAATTTGATATAATTTGACATACACATGACTGGTACCAAGCTTCAACTTCTTCTGCTGTATGGAACAACCTTGAAACTATTTAATTTAAAAAGAAATAGTCGATCCACACATGCACACCGTTAGGGGTGCATGTCTTGCAAGGGGAAAGTATATAACATTTCATTGTTTGTCCTGGCCCCGCCTCCTCACTCAGCAAATGAGGAAGTGAGGGTGGTGGAGTGAGCTACAGACTGAATAAAAAGAGCAAACAGTGTAGCAAGAAAATAAGCTGTGAAAATTTGTATTTAAGTACTTTGTTTTTTTACTTCAAAAAGTAAAAAACACCCAGAATCACAAAACTCAATTGGACTCTTCTAGAGGAAATATACAGTTATTTAAGTATCCTTAATGCTACTGTGTGATCAGTCTAGAGATAAGAATGGAATACATTTACAGTGACAAGTTGTGGGTTGGGTTTTATATTTCAGCAAACTACGATTCATGCAAATTGTTACTGACTCTTGCATCCTTCCTCTGGCAGAACTTACTAATTTAAGTAGTGTCATGTTGGGTAGACCTTAAGGAAACAGACATGTAAAAGCTGTAAATAAATAATAAAAACCTGAACCCATGGGAACCCCAGGAAGTCCCTGTGACACTGTCATTATGTCAGATCTAAAACTCAATAGGTGTTTCTCAAAGTCAAACAATGATCCTGAGGCTTCATTTGCATAAAGCTTCATAATCAGATTTCATTGCAGAACTGATCCAGTCTCCAGGATCCTGCAAAACTCTGAGTCATTCTTTATAGAATTTACGGATGCTTATGTATATCCTCAAAAAGCTGTTTAAGCTCCCACAATCCTCTGCACTGCTCTTTTAAAAATGCTGCCTCATCAGTTCAATATGCATTTAAATATAATTAGGTATATCTGAAGGCAAGGCAAGTCAATTTTATTTAGATTATGTAGCTCTTTTGTACACAAAGACAATTCATTGTACCTATACATGAATAAATGGAACACCCACAGGAAAATGAACTCATAAATAGCTGAAAAAAGGCACTTTTGTTGTCATTAGAGCAGAGGTCACCAACCCTGGTCCTCAAGAGCTACTATCCTATATGTTTTAGGCCAGGGGTGTCCAAACTTTTTTTTAAAGAGGGCCAGATCTGATAATGTGGAGATTGACAGGGGCCAGTGGTCCCTTCGGACGTTTTTTAAACAGTAAAAATTACATATAAAAGCGATAATTTTAAAAACAACTTTATTTTCATTATCAAAATATTTTTTTAAATGGCAGTGTAACCAAATCTAAGCCACTCAGGTGTGAACAAATTAAAAAAAATAAATAAATAAATAAAAAACAATTCTGCCTTCCTTTCACATTTGGAGTCAGATAACAAAGAACAAACTGTGTGGAGTATCTTAAACGTCCAAGAAGTTGATAAAAATCTTAACCCCACATTCATTTTAAACATGACTTATATGAGTAATCATTACTCATATATTACTCAGTAATGCAAAGTCTGTTAACATTTAAGATGAAAACATATGACTCTTACTCTTGTCTTTCACAAAATCGTTCAGAAAGTAATATTTTGTGTCACATCTACAAGTACATAACACCAGCAGTTATAGGCAACTAACCTGGCAACTTGCTAGCCTGCCTTGGTGGTGAATTCATTTAACTCCCAGGTTCACATGAAGAGTCACTGTTGAGTTTAAAGCAGCTTGCTTCACTTTTTCAGAACGCTCATTCCCTGTTAGCTTGTCGTATGCGTTAGCATGTTTTGTCTGCTAGTGTCTCTTTACGTTGAATTCCTTAAACAAGACAACAGTCTCTTGACAAATTAGGCAAACACAATCGCCTCGATTTTCAGTGAAAAAAAATTGTAATTCCCATCTCTCCTGGAAGCGGTGGCCCTCACTGTCAACTTTCGTTTTTTTTTTTTTTTTACAGGCACCGTGGTTAGAAATTAGCGAAAAAGGTTCACGGCGAGGTCACAGAGCCAGATAGAGTTAGAGTGGTGCTGCCACCATGAGGTGAAAGGAGAAACTGCATTTGGAACCTTTTATGATTCATGTACTCGGTTCAACAGTCCAAGCGGGCCATAAATAATACATTATAAAACCGAAGCTGTGGGCCGTATTAAATCTGACTGCGGGCCATGATTGGCCCCCGGGCCGGACTTTGGACATGCCTGTTTTAGACCATGTCCACATGAAAAAGCATCTTCTCCAATCCAATCTATTCATAAACACAAAGTCAACACACGGTCATTTCAGGAAATATCTGCATCCACACGAAACCACTGAAAACAATGTAGTACTGATGCCAGACCTGAATGTGTCCTTGTAATGCTCTCGCAAAAAACGGAGAAGACGTGGAGCATGTGCATAAGGCTTGCTTTGTTCTACCAGGTCTGATTTGATATTTCCTTCAGGTTGCCCCTCTCCACGGTCGATCAAAGAGCATGTAGTGAATATTGTTCTCTATGGTTGTTTGTTGCTCATTGTAAAGAGAAAGAGTAGCCGAAGATAATTATTCAATATTTCCAATAAGCTCAATAGCTGTTGTAGCACGAGAACTACTTTGGAGTCCGCCATTGTTGTTGTGAAGTGGGGTCTTGGTTCCGGGGTGAAAGGTTAGAGAGTCGGGGCTATGACATCATCGCTTTAGTAAAGTTGTAGTTTGGTCGTACAGACGATGTGAAATCGACGTTTTCAAATGTATCCACACTGGGACCCGGTTTCACAAAGTTGCGGCTTCAGTGGCTGAAAACACCGGTTCATGTGGATATGACTAAAATGGTCTTCGTCTGGACAAGGGCATTAGATGTATCCCTCTTCCAACACACCTGATTCAAATGATAAGCCTGTCATCTTTGGAACGAAAACCGGATTGAAATGTTTCAAACAGCACTGAAACAGCCCTCCTCAAAATATCAAACGACCTCATCTTCTCCGCAGACTCTGGCCACATAACTGTTATGGAAAAATAAGACTCTACTAATTCGTCTTCAATAAAGAAAGATGAGTTCAAGCGATCAGTGTCAAAGAAATCACTTTATTTGGAGCTCCATAGAAAGAGATATCACTCAGACAAAAGACTGAGACGGTCTGAACCCAAAAATACAAATCACAGTGTAGTCTTCTGTCTCCCATGAGAAAATAATGTGTAGAAAGTGTTTTGGCTAGTGTCAGGAACTTGGAGATAAGACCCCTGTGAGAATCTTCTCTGTGCTACTCAGGTGTTGGCCTGGCCTTCTACTCTGGACACAACACAGAAGAAGTCACACTATCTGAAATAAAGATAGAAACCTATGTGATATATGAAATACATAATATAAATAATAATATAAATACATAACTCCCCCTTGAACTGCCACCTTATCGTGGTGGGGGAGTTTGTGTGCCCGAATGATCCCAGGAGCTATGTTGTCGGGGGCTTTATGCCCCTGGTAGGGTCTCCCAAGGCAAACAGGTCCTGGGTGACGGGCCAGACTAAGAGCAGTTCAGAAGCCCCTATGAATAACAAACATCTTAAGAAAGTGACGTCGCCCGGTACGGCGCAGCCGGGGCCCCACCCTGGAGCCAGGCCCGGGGTTGGGGCTCGCATGCGAGCGCCTGGTGATCGGGCCTATGCCCACGGGGTCCGGCCGGGCCCAGCCCGAAAGAGCGACGTGGGCCCACCCTCCGACGGACTCACCACCCATCGAGGGAATCATAGGGGCCGGGTGCAGTGTGGATTGGGTGACAGTCGAAGGCAGGGAGCCCGACAACCTGATCCCCGGACACGGAGTCTAGCTCTTGGGACATGGAATGTCACTTCGCTGGGGGGGGAAGGAGCCAGAGCTTGTGAGGGAGGTTGAGAGATACCGTCTAGATATAGTCGGGCTCACCTCCACACATAGCTTGGGCTCTGGAACCCAACCCCTCGAAAGGGGCTGGACTCTCCACTTCTCTGGCGTTGCCCGCGGTGAGAGGCGGCGGGCTGGTGTGGGCTTACTTATAGCCCCTCAGCTCAGCCGCCATGTGTTGGGGTTCACCCCGGTGAACGAGAGGGTCGTGTCCCTACACCTTCGGGTCGGGGACAGGTGCCTCACTGTTGTTTCGGCCTACGGGCCGAACAGCAGTGCAGAGTACCCGGCCCTCTTGGAGTCTCTGGGAGGGGTGCTGGATGGTGCTCCGACTGGGGACTCCGTTGTTCTCCTGGGCGACTTCAATGCCCACGTGGGCAACGACAGTGAGACCTGGAGGGGGGTGATGGGGAGGAACGGC
Source organism: Sphaeramia orbicularis (assembly GCF_902148855.1). Classification (NCBI taxonomy): domain Eukaryota; kingdom Metazoa; phylum Chordata; class Actinopteri; order Kurtiformes; family Apogonidae; genus Sphaeramia; species Sphaeramia orbicularis. The sequence goes on along the minus strand of NC_043970.1, from coordinate 48,734,523 downwards.
CTCCCTGATCTGAACCCGAGTGGTGTTCTGTTACTGGACTTCTGTGCTAGTCACAGTTTGTCCATAACAAACACCATGTTCCAACACAGGGATGTCCATAAGTGCACTTGGCACCAGGACACCCTAGGCCGGAGGTCGATGATCGACTTCATTGTCGTATCATCAGACCTCCGGCCACGTGTTTTGGACACTCGGGTGAAGAGAGGGGCAGAGCTGTCAACCGATCACCACCTGGGTATTGAGTTGGATCCGCTGGCGAAGGAGGAAGCCGGACCGACTTGGCAGGCCCAAACGTGTTGTGAGGGTCTGTTGGGAACGTCTGGCAGAACCCGATGTCAGTGTGGTCTTCAACTCCCACCTCCGGGAGAGCTTCTCCCAGATCCCAGGGGAGGCTGGGGACATTGAGTCCGAGTGGACCATGTTCTCCACCTCCATTGTCGAAGCGGCTGCTCGGAGCTGTGGTCGCAAGGTCTCTGGTGCCTGTCGTGGCAGCAATCCCCGAACCCGGTGGTGGACCCCGGAAGTAAGGGATGCCGTCAAGCTGAAGAAGGAGTCTTATCGGGCCTTGTTGGCCCGCGGGACTCCCGAGGCAGCTGATGGGTACCGGAAGGCCAAGTGTGCTGCAGCCCAGGCGGTTGTGGAGGCAAAAACTCGGGTCTGGGTGGAGTTTGGGAGGCCATGGAGGAGGACTATCGGTCGGCCTCGAGGAAATTCTGGCAAACCATCCGGCGCCTCAGGAGGGGAAAGCAGTGCGCCACCAACACTGTTTATAGTGGAAGTGGGGAGCTGCTGACCTTGACTGGGGATGTTGTCGGGCGGTGGAAGGAATACTTCGAGGATCTCCTCAATCCCACTGTCACGTCTTCCATGGAGGAAGCAGAGGCTGAGGTCTCAGAGGTGGACTCGTCCATCACCCAAGCTGAAGTCACCGAGGTGGTTGGCAAGCTCCTCGGTGGCAGGGCACCGGGGGTGGATGAGATTCGCCCTGAGTACCTTAAGTCTCTGGATGTGCAGGGACTGTCTTGGTTGACACGTCTCTGTAACATCGCGTGGCGGTCGGGGACAGTACCTCTGGATTGGCAGACCGGGGTGGTGGTTCCCCTTTTTAAGAAAGGGGACCGGAGGATGTGCTCCAACTATAGGGGGATCACACTCCTCAGCCTCCCGGGGAAAGTCTATTCCAGGGTACTGGAGAGGAGGATCCAACCGATAGTCGAACCTCGGATCCAGGAGGAACAAGGCGGTTTTCGTCCTGGTCGTGGAACGCTGGACCAGCTCTATACTCTCCATCGGGTGCTCGAGGGTTCATGGGAGTTCGCCCAACCAGTCCACATGTGTTTTGTGGATCTGGAGAAGGCGTTCGACCGTGTCCCTCGTGGTATCTTGTGGGAGGTGCTTCGGGAGTATGGGGTCCGGGGCCCTTTGCTAAGGGCAGTCCGGTCCTTGTATGACCGAAGCAGGAGCCTGGTTCGCATTGCCGGCAGTAAGTCAGACCTGTTCCAGGTGCATGTTGGTCTCCGGCAGGGCTGCCCTTTGTCACCGGTTCTGTTCATAATTTTTATGGACAGAATTTCTAGGCGCAGCCAAGGGCCGGAGGGGGTCCGGTTTGGGGACCAAAGGATTTCATCTCTGCTTTTTGCAGATGATGTTGTCCTGTTGGCCTCATCGAACCTGGACCTTCAGCGTGCACTGGGGCGGTTTGCAGCCAAGTGTGAAGCGAGCGGGATGAGGATCAGCACCTCCAAATCCGAGGCCATGGTTCTCGACCGGAAAAAGGTGGTTTGCCCTCTCCGGGTCGGTTAGGAGTCTTTGCCCCAAGTGGAGGAGTTTAAGTATCTCGGGGTCTTGTTCACGAGTGAGGGAAGGATGGAGCGTGAGATTGACAGACGGATCGGGGCAGCGTCTGCAGTGATGCAGTCGCTGTACCGGTCGGTTGTGGTAAAGAAGGAGCTGAGCCGAGAGGCGAAGCTCTCAATTTACCGGTCAATCTACGTTCCTACCCTCACCTATGGTCATGAGCTTTGGGTCATGACCGAAAGGACCAGATCCCGGATACAAGCGGTCGAAATGAGTTTCCTCCGTCGGGTGGCTGGGCGCACCCTTAGGGATAGGGTGAGGAGCTCAGTCACCAGGGAGGAGCTCGGAGTAGAGCCGCTGCTCCTCGAGAGGGGCCAGCTGAGGTGGCTCGGGCATCTGTTTCGGATGCCTCCTGGACGCCTCCCTGGGGAGGTGTTCCGGGCATGTCCCACCGGGAGGAGACCTCGGGGAAGACCCAGGACACGTTGGAGAGACTATGTCTCTCGGCTGGCCTGGGAACGCCTCGGGATCCCCCCGGAAGAGCTGGAGGAGGAGTCTGGGGAGAGGGAAGTCTGGGCATCCCTGCTTAGATTGTTACCCCCGCGACCCGGCCCCGGATAAGCGGAAGAGAATGGATGGATGGATGGATAAATACATAATAAGTAATTTTGCCATTACATAACCATCCTTATCCTCCTGGACCTCACCGCTGCCTTCGATACCATCCACCACTCCATCCTCTCGTCTTGAAAAAACACTTCACATCACTGGCTCAGCACTAACCTGGATCAAATTCTACCTCTCAAACCAACAACAGTTCATCCACATAAATAACCACTCCTTCTCCACTGCTCCCCTGTCACAGGGTGTCCCCCAAGGTTCGGTGCTTGGCCCCCTGCTTTTCATCCTCTACATCCTCCCCCTCGGCAATATCATTCGTCGTCACAGTCTCAAATTCCGTTGCTATGCTGACGATATTCAACTTTACATCTCCTCCAAATCCATCACCTCCTCCACCCTCTCAAACCGCCTCTCTGAGGTAGTTGGCATGCGTCCAGGTTTTTATTTCAAACTCAACTGTGATAAATCTGACCTCCTAATCACCGGCCCCAGATCCCTTACCCAGTCCGTTCACTACTTACATCTCACCGTTGACAATTCATCCCTGACTCCCTCTTCCTAAACCCGTAACCTCGCAATCATCTTCGACACCAACCTCACTTTTGAACAGCGCATCAAACAGGTCACAAAAACATCTTTTTTCACCTTAAAAACATAGCCCGTCTCTGTCCATCTCTCTCCCTTCCTGCAGCTGAAACACTCATTCACGCTTTTATCACCTCCAGACTCGACTATTGCAATAGCCTCTTCTATGGTTTACCCTCAAAACTCCTGCTCATTCAGAACTCTGCCGCTCGTCTTCTCACCCACACCCAATCACACCACCCCCGTCCTCCAACACCTCCACCGGCTCCCCGTCAAACAAAATAACATTCAAGATCCTCCTCCTCACCCACAAAGCCCTCCATCACCAGGACCCCCACTACCTCATTGACCTACTTCAGCCCCATGCCCCCTCCCGCTCCCTCCGATCCTCCTCTGCTCACCTCCTGGCCCCACCATTAAAAGCCAAGCACTGAACCTGGGGGACAGAGCTTTCTCCATTGCAGTTTTTATCTGCTGCATGTAAAGAGTCTTTGAGTTCTATGAAAAGTGCTATTGTCAAGTTGTTCTGGTTTTGTTTGTTTTTTTGTTTTGTTTTTTTTTTTTTGCCGTTTGCCCCAACTTGAAAAAAAGGCTCAAACGTCTGGAGGAGATTTGGGCAACTGGATTTCACTCAAAGGATTTCCAGGATGACTTTTCCTCTTTTTTTTTTTCTCTTTTATTGAATTTCAGAGGCACAGGTCTTGGATCTTTAGGTGAAAAAACCTTAATAAACAACACGAAACAAAATTAATTGATCGATAAATACAAAATGCTATAAATACAAATTCACCATTATAGAAAAATAGATATTTACATACAGATAAAATACAATACAAAAATGGTTTAAATTGATTAACAAGAAATATAATATACAATATATTTAACAAATCTGAATAAATAGAATAAGCAAACAAAAAATCCAATTACTTACACTCAATTAACAATATTTAAATCCAACAAAATCACTACTTTAACTATAATTAACTGACATAATCAGACAGCTGAAAACCTGTCCCAGGCAATTTATATTTAAAATACAATCATATCTAATATAAACCACAAATAAACCTACTAATTAACAAAAAACCACCCACCACTGCAGTTACAAACAGGCAGCTTTAAGTTTAACACTTTAAACCCTGTTTGCGCTCCGGCGCACTCACACAGCAGCACATTAATGAGACTATCATTTGATTATTTGATTATCATTTGATTTCATAAATAGTCTCACCAGCCGCCCCTCCGCAGTTTCCAAACGTCTCTCTCTCTCAGCAGTCTGAAGTTTGCAATAGGAGCCGCAGCGGCATCTGCTCCGCCCTTTTACCAGTTGCTGCTGCAGTCTCATTGGAGACACCTGTAGCCTTTCAGCAGTGCATGATGGCACAGTGCACAGCTGAACTCATTATGGTCTTGTTTGATCTGACCTGTGCTGTGGCCTCTGAAGCTCACATTTTTTTTCCTTTTCTCCATGTTTTCCCACAGTGCATTAAACCCAGTTTGACTTTACAGTTATACAAATAAAATGTATTATTATTATTATTATTATTATTATTATTATTATTATTATTATTATTATTATTATTATTATTATTATTATTATTATTATCTGAACCCGCTTTATCCTCACTAGGGTCACGGGGGTCGCTTGGAGCCTATCCCAGCTACATAGGGGCGAAGGCGGGGTACACCCTGGACAAGTCGCCAGTTCATTGCAGGGCTGAACATAGAGACAAACAATCACTCTCACATTCACACCTATGGGCAATTTAGATTAACCAATTAACCTATTAGTGCATGTTTTTGGATTGTGGGAGGAAGCCGGAGTACCCGGAGAGAACCCACGCAGACACGGGGAGAACATGCAAACTCCACATAGAAAGGTCCCACCCCCCGTCGACTGGTGTTGGAATCGAACCCAGGACCTTTTTGCTGTGAGGCACGAGTGCTAACCACTGCACCACCGTGTCGCCATCATCATCATCATCATCATCCAGTTCTGCAGAAGCCTGATAACGACCTGTCAGGTGTGCTGGAAGAGGGAAACATCTAAAACATGCAGGATAGTAGCACTCAAGGACCAGGGTTGGTGACCCCTACATGACAGAATTGTTTAAAAAAAAAATTTAAAAAATTAAGCAAAGATACTGTAAAATATAGGCAAATGAAAAGAGGAATGTTTGAACACATGGTCCACCGTTAAATCCAACTACAGTGACTAGTTTCTGTATCAAACACAAGGTCACTGAGTGTTAGACTGAAGTCATAAATTAACCTCCAGCATCATCACGTCTTCTACGTCCATCATCCAAAGTCATCTGTGCATGTGGAGTATGTCCAACCACACCATTGTGAACATACTCAACAAATACAGAATGTCAGCAATGGGATAGACGAGGACAGAAAACATCCTTCACAGGAATCCCACCATTTAGAACGGTGACTGACAGGACAGTACAAGAAGTGAAGTGGAAAGTAAATCTCCCCGAGTTTGTCAGCATTCCAACAGCTTATACCGCACATCAGTATAAACTAACTTAAGACCCCCTTTGCAGGACCCTATAACAGAAACCCACCCACTACGAATACCAGGTAGACCGTGAAATTCTTCACATTTGCCAAAAACCATTAGGAATCTCTCAGAGGTTCAAATAATGTTGAGATTACAGGAAAAGTGCTGTCAGTAGTGCACTGGATCAGAGTTTTGAGGCCAAAACCGTCATATCTTGGGTGCTTCCTTATTGGGATGTTTATAGGAGAAGACCCAAGAGGTGTCCTAACCATAACTTTGAATATCTGTGCACAAGTGTATGACTTTAATTTATTTCATCTAACAGTTGTGTTTTAGAGGTTTTGATCCATTTCGATTACACTGGTCTACAAGGAAAATGCTTCCAGAATAAAAGTAATGAAATTTTACCACATGAGAGTCACTGAAAGAAAAATCAAGTCAAAAATGCTGGTTGGCTGAACTTTCCAAGATACAGCCTTGGGTCAAAATGTGAAATTCAAGAATTAACGAGAGAATGGGTTTGACTCAAAAAGAATATTTGTCTCAGAGCTACAAGATCTACTTCAAAACACTGTCTGCACATTAGAATACATTCACTTCACAGGTTCTATTTAGTGGAAGATTTATAAAACTATTATATAAATGTACATAAACCAATATATATTTAACTTAATCATATACCTTGAAAGCATCAGCAAACCGGCACTTTTCTCATTTATTTTCCAATTAATCTTATTAAAATACGTAACATTTAGCACATTTAATCTCTGAAGCAAATCATTTATAAAAAAAATTGTAGACCAGTGTTATAAGTAAAACACAAAACATGGTAAAATAATAAAAAAATATAAGAATTAGGGATGTCCGATATTGGCTTTTTTGCCAAAAACCGATATGCCGATATTGTCCAATGCTTAATTTCTGATTCTGATATCTACCAATACCGCTGCTGATACATGTGGGATATTAAACTAATTTTAGGTAACATCACATATCTCCTGTCACGGAATTAACACATTATGCCTAATTTTATTGAGATGCCCCATTGGATGCATTCTCAAATGCAACAAGGCTTTCAAAATGTAAACACTGTCTGTGCAAAGAATACATACTTCAACTTAAGTTGTGGAAAAAATGCCATATTTATTTATTTTCTCTCCCTCCCTCCATGAGTCTATTACAGTGTGGCAACTCTACTGTACAATTTTGAAAACTGCACATTTCTTTCAGCTACAAACAATGCTTCATTTACGCATCAGTAAATGCCGGTGAAATCAAGGCATTATTTTATCGGTTTTAATGATAGGCAAAAAAAAAAAAAAACAATAATGATATTCACTGATATTACATTGTTATGCCAATATTGGGCCAATAATATCGGTAGGCCGATATTATCAGACATCCCTAATAAGAATAAAAATATACTAAAACTGATACAACCGGATACAAAATATCGTTGAATACCACATTTGGCAGCTCACATTGTTTTAAAAGTGTCATAAAAATAAAGTTTTAAAAACTGACCTTACATCCCCACAGCTGACTCTTCTCACATGAGGATCAGCGGTTCGACTCTTCTCTCTAAAACATCCTTTAGTTCTACTGCATAGCCCTAGACTGGTGTGAGATCTGCAGTACACTGAGCACTTCTCTACATTCCTTCTCTGGACTTTCTCTGGCTTTACAACTATATACCACTGATGTGGGATTACTGGCCTCCAACCTGTCTAGTCTTTACCCCTAATGATTAGAGTGAACAGAAAAAGGAAAGAAAGAAAATCTACAGAGAATACAAATGGCCACCCACCCTGAGCCTTGTTCTAGCAGTTCCGTATTTGGTTCTGTTAAAAGGACTTGTTCTTGGGTGAGTTATTTAGTTTAAATTGTATGTAATTATGAGGTTATTTTGTAAAGTACCTTGAGATAATTGCGCAGAGTGATTGGCGCTTTATGAATAAAACGAAGGCCACAGACAGTAGCTCTTCACAGCAACCTTCAGAGTGGAGACTGTCTGGTCTTTGATACCATTTAATCTTCCACTAGAGAAAATGGAATGCCATTCTTGAGCTCAACAATTTAGCATGCATACTTTTTTTTAATTGTTGAAAATACCTCCCGACCATTCTACAGCTCTACCCAAGTAGCTACGAGCAATGACAAACCCAACAAGCAGAGGGTAAAACTGCCTTCATCTACAACTCTTGTTGTACTTTCAATGCTTAAATGACTGTGTCCTTGCATAAGAATTATGTTTGTCCACAACATACCATGCATGTCAATTCATGACATGTATTGCTGTAATTAAACATGATGTTAAAAAAAAAAAAAAAAAAAAAAAAAGAATCAAATCAATGAATCAGGTACTTTACAGACTTCTGTTTCTTATCGTAGAAGCCTGTAAAGTCCAAAGAGTTGTAATAACTCCCAAGACATGCCAATGATGCTCACATTCATACATGGGGTATAAAAGGTTAAATCCACTTCTCCAAATCCAATAATGATCAGTGTTGGGAGTAACAATTTCCAAAAGTAAAGCATTAGAGTAACTGATTACTTTTTGCAGTTGTGTAAGGTATTACTAGTCAATTTTCAGTCATATTTTACTAGGTACATGTTCAGAAGTGCTTATGTTATACACTTTTTGCCCATAATTTAATTGCTCAAATGAAAAAAGCAAAACAAACAAAACAGCAAGACCTTAAGGAATTAAAAATGCTATTTCCTGTTTTTGTTCAGCCAATGGATGAAGGCGTCAGAAGACAGTACATTGTCCACATGGACGTTTTCTCATTACTAACCCTCACCCTGCTTTAAAGGATGCTAGTTAGCATGATCCATGTGATCAGCTATGACAAGGTAAGCTAACGTTTTTATGACTAGTAAGAATTCTTTATCAATTGCAGATTTATCTACCAGTGTCCTCAGTACCTCACCCCAGTTGAACATGTAAAAAGAAAAAAAAAAACGCAAGCATTCCTGCTGGGATTTTAACGTCATAGACCGTAGCATTACTTACTGAGCTATCATTCTACATGTATTTCAGGGCGCAAATTTATGCATCCCAAAACTCCCTACCAATTGTATTGGGGGGGGGGGGGTTCTACTGTGCATGTGCCATTTATGACGAGACTGTATGCAACTCAAAAGTAATACAGGAGTCATGTAATACATTTTATTTCTGAGACAGTAATATTGTAAGCTAAGGAATTACTTTTAAAGAACAGTAACGAGTAATTTGTATTGGATTACAGTTTGGACATAACTTGCATAACACGGTTAATGATGAACTTATCTTAGTAACAACAAATGTCTTTTTTTAACAACAAATGTAGTATCAATTTGGCCTCTGTTCTTGAACTGCACAAACTTTAGTTTCTCTCTATACTAGTTTGATCAGAGGGAATTAAAAATAAGGTACTTCTTGCAGCAGAGGAAAATTTACTCTCTGGTAGTATGTGAACATACTTACAATATTAACTCCACAAGCTTATGTTTAGGAAAGACATACCATTAAAAAATGCATGCGGCGTGTTTGAAGATCTACAACCGACATGAGACACTCCGCCTACAGATCTTCACTTGAGGAACTTTATTTTAACACATCTGAAAGCGGCAAACACGCATAGGGCTGCTGCAAATAAACTGCGTACAACTGATTAAAACACTACTCAGAAGCCAAGACTTTATTTCCATGTCATCTAAAATTCTCCAAGAAAGTCACTTATGTTTGAACTTGTATTCAAGTACCACAGTTCTAATCAGGTACAGTCCCCCCCCCCCCCGCCCGTTATAAGGCTCATTATTTTTCTTTGGTATAAAGCAGCTCGACTACTTTCACATCTTTGTTCAAATGTAAACTTTGGACAGAACAGTCCCATGAACTAACGGGACAGAGTTCACTTCAAAGTTGATTTCATTTATTAATTTACTACATTCTTGTGATCATGTCCCTCAAAACAATATTTTCATAAGACTAAAACTCAACTAACGTGAGAAAAAAAAAAAAAAAAAGGTTGTGCAGATTTTTAAACTCCTTAGATACTATATTTTGTATTTGGGCAAATGTACAAAATGCAGGAGTTTTATGTTACAGACCAGTTGGGCTGGGTTTAAAAAAAAAAAAAAAAAAAAAAAAAAGATTTAACCAATTTTGGATCGATTTCTTTTTAATTTTGCATAATCGATTAATGGTGGATGAGATTGATTTTTCAGAGTAGGACCGCAAGGAAATGACCGGGAAACCGAGATTGGGCATCTTTGTTGAGTTCGTGACAGTTCTGGCACGTGAGGAACGCGGAGGAAGGGTGGGGAAAAGCCCTCCGCGGGAGGTCCTCCCGGCCTCAAAGTCGAACCCGCAGTGCGGAGGAACTGGCCAGTGGAGGCAGGTCGTGGAAGTCAGTCATTCTAGAAATATTAACTTCGATCACCTGTGGTTGAGTGCAGAGTTAGAGGAATAGTAAAGTGGTAATCACAAAGCTCCACCCAACCTTCCCCTCCCGTGAGTTTCTTGTACCAAGGGCCCAACATGATTCTGTTTGTGTCCTGTTCATTATTTACGAGCAGATTCATCCGTTTTTCTGCTGAAATGCCAGATTTATTTCCTTTCTAATATCAATATTGATTCTTTGTTGCATGGCTGCAGTGGTCAAGTCAAGTTACAACTCAGAATCGTACTTTGGCATCACTAAATGAATCTGAATCAATCAATTAATACCGAATCAAATTGCAATTAATTGATTCAGAACATTATGAATCGAAATTGAATTGATTAAAAAAAATTAGCCATGATACCCAGCCCTATAGACCAGAGTTCCCATCCTTAGACTTTATTCGTCCCACATACCTGTACATAGAAATCGTCACACAAACATAAACATCAAATAGAAAAGAAAAACATACAGAAAAGGCAGATGTCACAAATACGCTTGTGGTGGATACGGCGACAAATATGAGAAGGAGAATGTCCTGTCTTGAAGAAATCTATAGTCTTTTGTCAAAATCTCATCTAGTTACTGTTTAGGGGCGCCGCTACCAATTATGGGCCCCATGAAAGCGTAAACACTGTGGACCCTTCATACATGATGTCACTTTTGCTAGCATGAACCGAAACTTTATACGTTCAACGTCTGACTCCCGACTTCTGTGCCTGTTACACATCGGATCTTACACAAAATTTTGACAACTTCTAATCTGTATCCACTGGACCCCCTCCACTGCTCTATGGGCCCCCCACAAATGCTGGGCCCCATGAATTTGTCACGTTTACCCCCCCCCCCATCTGTGCCCCAGGATTTACCCTCTGAATAATGCTGCCATCTTTCACATTATGCTTAAATTCATTCAGCATTTGACATTTCTATCCTTCCTGACAGTCATAGCTAGCACTTCCTTTCTAATTATTTTGAGTTCAGTTACTCATCGTCTCTGTCTCCAGTTTTTAATTTGGAGTAAATGGTAATTAAAAGTCAACTACAGCTGACAAAAACAAATTCAGCACTGTCACTATTACACATATTGTTTGGGGTACTAAGGAACTCGATGCTTGTTTTGGGAGAAGCCTTAAAAAAAAAAAAAAAAAAAAAAAAAAAAAAAATTGTAGCCATTTTGGGGTCATTGAAGACGACTGAATGAACTGTCAAGTCAATTGTGTAAAGAGAACTAGAGGTGCAATAATCCCTTCAATTACAGAGAATTCCACGCTCTTATTGACTAACCTCAGTGAAGCGTGAAGAATAAACTCAAGTATGAAGAATCCAAACACACTCAACTCAACAATGCGAGGCATCCCAGTCACCAGTTGTTTTTCGTCTTCTGTCACATTACAAAAAGATAAAATGATCAACTGATGTGCCTTCATTTTTCATTCCTGACTCCTACACAAACTCGATGAAAGCAGATGAGGAGGTGTGAAAATACTCCAGTGTGTACTTTGAAAGACAAATCCTTTCTGGAAATGTCGCTACTGAACCACCTGCCACTTTACAGTGCAGCTCAAAGTATATAATTGGCTTTAGTCTACCATTCCAGGCCATTAACAGTGCTCAATCCACAGTCGAATTTAATTCACCTTGTGAATCTGTCAGACCAGGCTGTAATTGGCTGATATAATGTAGTCTGACTGCGAAAAAAAAAAAAAATCTCTGTAGACTTTTCCTGTATGAACCGAGTCCTGGTGTTGTTCAAAGTGTTATCTGAACATGTCGAAAAGTGGTTTTAAAAATAATGCATCATCATTCAGGAATAGGGTGGAAAACTCCTGCTCATTTGAATGGAATCTTTTGTCTTGAGTCGTGCGAAGCCAAGGATGCAGTGACAGAAGCTTTGCAAAGAGTGTCAAGGAGGGAAGTTGTTTTTGGTGGAACATTTGCATGTGGGAAGTTGAGCTGTGGCATTAAAATGGCTAAATCCTCACAGAGCTGAAAAAGTCTTAAAGCACCATCCAAATCTGGGAAAATGGGGTGTTTTGACAGAGGGTAGCTGATGTTACGCTACGTTCATACTTCACGTCTTAATGCTCCAGTCCAGTTTTTATTTGTTGCATGATTAGTCACGTTTCCACTGGACATCTGTGCAAAACTTTAAAGATATTGGCTAAATGTTGAAAAAACAGGAGTGCAGAATGTTTTTTTTTTCATTAAAGCTATACCGTATGATGTGGCATTTTCACACTTTTCTTTTGTCATCTTAAAATGCTCCTACTAAGCATGTGTCAAACTAAAAATGTAAAAAATCCACCAGGTATTGAAACTCAAAAATGTTTAATTCTCATATATTTCTGATAAAAGTCTGACCAATCATTTTATTCGGTCCGAATGAAATAATTGGCCGAACCTGGCTGAGCCTCCTTTCAATCATCCATTACTGCCATCCAGCATCCGATCAATTATCGCCGTCTCCGCATCTGATGTGTGTCCCTCTGAATTCGACGCTTCACTCGCGCTGCTTCTCCTGTCACTGACCACAGTCTACTGTCTAAGGATGTGTATGGATAGAACTGAAATGCACATGTGGAAGGGATAAAATGGATTTATTAACAGAAACAACAACTAAGGAGAACAAACAGGAGTCAGATGAATGAAGGATGGAGATAAAAGTCCAGAAGTCTACTGTACTGGACTGAACAGGTCTGCACAAAGCTCAGCTTTTATGACCGTGGGACTCATACAGGCACATGTACATGGTGTCACACAATGTAGGATGATAAATGTATGGACTATGAAACCTCAAATGTCCACGGAAAATTTGCGGAGGCCACGTGTTCACAGTGCGTGCGCCCGTCGTTTGGGCATCTCATCTCTGTGGCGCACAGACCACACCCTTAAATACAGGTCTACTGATGGAACAGGGGCCGCGGGTGGATGATGTATCTGATTACTAAGGGAGGGGTCCGCGGACACACCGAAGTGGACCGGACCTCCACCTCCGCGTGCATCATGTGAGAGGAAGAGAGAGGAGGAGGAGCCTCAGAGCTCAGGCAGAGGGAAGTGGGCGGGGCTTTGGAGGGAGACTGGTTGTTCATGTTCAAACTTTTACTAAGTGCTGTGAGAAATGCCACATCGGTAGGTATAGCTTTAAAAACACAAATGCAATGATTTGTTTATTTATTAATCACGAGATGACATGAGAAGTCATTCCATAAACATGGCAACGAACGTAAATATGCTGTCGATTTACCGATATATTCATCATCAAAATATATTACCCCTCTATCTCGTACTAAATTAAAAATGATCGGGTTTCCTGGTGTGTCCACACGTAAGCGTCATGCTTCTTCTTCACTTGTTGTAACGTACATCGTTTTTTTTTAGTTCACCTGACTCTAGTTGCAGAAAAAAGGTCTTCCCATTGCAGTTTTGCATGATATACCATTTGTGCTATGCCCCAAAACAAAAAAAAAAAAAAAAAAAACAAAAAACACCACCTCTTGCCAGTGCAAAAACTTTTAATCGAAAAATGAGACTTTTGGCAAAATTGTCGTCTTTCCGTTAGATTTTTATATACACCACCACAACAACAACAACAACAACAACAACAACAACAACAACAACAACAACAACAGATTGGATTTATATAGCGCCTTTCTAGACACCCAAAGCGCTTTACATTATTGACCCATTATTCATTCGCTCTCACATTCTCCCTCTGGTGGTGGTAAACTACATCTGTAGCCACAGCTGCCCTGGGGCAGACTGACAGAAGCGTGGCTGCCATTTTGCGCCTACGGCCCCTCTGACCACCACCAAACATTCATACACCAGTGTGGGTGGCACTGAAGGCAAGGAGGGTGAAGTGTCTTGCCCAAGGACACAACGGACTGACTAGGACAGAGCGGGATTCGAACCGCCAACCCTTCAGTTATTGGACGACCCACTCTACCAACTGAGCCATGGCCGCCCACAAGTTATATTTGCGCAGTTTGAGGGTCATTGAAAAAGTGACTAATGTTGACATTCACAGGTAACTGCCACCAGAATCATGTGTGAACAGCCTACAGTCCTGAAATGACCTGCATGCACAGAAGACGCGATGTGTATATCGTTAGCCTAATAGCATAATTGCCAAAGTCATATTTTTGACCAAATTGTGGAATCTGCGACACAGTGGTGCAGTGGTTAGCACTGGTGCCTCACAGCAAGAAGGTCCTAGGTTCGGTTCCAACACCAGTCGACGGGGGGGTGGGACCTTTCTGTGTGGAGTTTGCATGTTCTCCCCGTGTCTGCGTGGGTTCTCTCCGGGTACTCCGGCTTCCTCCCACCATCCAAACACATGCACTAATAAGTTAATTGGTTAATCTAAATTGCCCATAGGTGTGAATGTGAGAGTGATTGTTTGTCTCTATATGTTCAGCCCTGTGATAAACTGGCGACTTGTCCAGGGTGTACCCCGCCTTCGCCCTTAAGTAGCTGGGATACCCTCCAAGCGACCCCCGTGACCCTAGTGAGGATAAAGTGGGTTCAGATAACACTGGTCAACAACGAATTTATTGTTTAAGTTTTTTGAGCTGATTTAGGATCATTTTGGTGTGCTGAATCCAAAAATCACATTCATTTTGCTCAATCAGGTCAACTTTCTGAACTATGCTACATATTGGCTTTAACATTTTTGCTTACATTTATGGGCATTTTCACATCATATGATACAAAATTCTTTCATATTTCTTGCAATAAACAAGTTCTGAAGATTTTACTTTTGCCAATTTATGATTAATGTTTTTTTTAATATTACAGGTGAATGAAATGGCTTCGACTAGAAGATCTTGCAAAAATAAGCCTGACGTATTCTGCTACATCTGCGGTGAATACACCATTGTACCTAACAGGAAACAAGTCACAAGTTTCATAAAGTGTGCTTACCAATCTTATTTTGGTATTAATTATTATATTTTGTGAGAAGATCAAATTTTTCAAAATCAAATTAGCAAAAAAACCTGACCTGATTGAGAAAAACAGATGTCATTTTTGGATTTAGCGGTGCAAAATGGTCCTAATTCAGTTGAAAAAAAACCTAGACAACTTGCAAAAAACATTTTTTGTAACCCAGTGTAATGAATGAATGAATGAATGAATGAATGAATGAAATATCTGCATAACTTTTTGCTGCTTCAATTTGCATCTTTGACCTGAAAAATATGACTTGGGCAGGTCTACTACGAGGTTAAAAATAGGGATCTTGCTAGATCCCGCCTCTTCTAGTGCAGAATTGTGACGTCTTGTGTTTCAATGACATAAGTCAGATGAAATTCAACATGGCTGTTCAGACTGAAGTCACATTGAAAAACAACACGTATGAATCCGATTTAGGATCAAATACCAAAGTGGCCTTGGTCTGATTTGGGGAAAAAAAAAAAAAAAAAAAAAAAGGATTTGTGCCTGGGTTGGATATGAAAAAGAAATTTAAATAAATAAATAAATAAATAAATAAATAAATAAATAAATAAATAAAAATAATAATAATAAAAATAATAATAATAATAATAATAATAATAATAATAATAATAATAATAATACATTTTATTTATAAGCGCCTTTCAAGACACCCAAGGACACTGTACAACAAGATAAAACAAACAATCCATAAAATACAAGAAATAAACAGATTAAAACAAATAATTACGATAAAAAAGCTGTGCTGTTCAAACTGTCTAACAGATCGAATACAGGTCATGTATGGGGAAAAAAAAAAGGAATTGGGCTACATTTGCCTGCAGTCTGAACATAGCCTAAAATTTGTCTGTGTAAGGCTAGGAAGTTAAAATAATTTGTTGAAGGAATGCAAGGTTTAACAATAGAGTAAATTACAGGGAATAATTCAAGTATTTGTTAAAAAAAAATAGATTGACGGTGTTTACACAAATAACTATTTACATTTATGTTGCAGAATTATTTACACATATACACTTAATTATTTTCATTTGTTGTCTATAAGCAGCTAAAATAACGTGTTGAATGTGCCTTTTCTAAATCACATTTACTGATCTAGGTACTGCTAGTTCCTGATTGGCTGGTTCGGTCATGTGAGATGATGTTTCAGGAAGTGTTGTTGTAGCTGTTACGGCACATGAAAAGTAAAGCACTGTTGCATGAAGAAATCTGTCTCCATCCTGCAGTCTCATTTTATAAAGAATGAACTATTAACCACCAACGAACCCTCACGTTAGATCTGTTATGCTCTTGTCAAGTCCGTGTGGTGTGATTTTTTTTTTCTTCACAAT
This sequence comes from Sphaeramia orbicularis, assembly GCF_902148855.1. Lineage (NCBI taxonomy): Eukaryota > Metazoa > Chordata > Actinopteri > Kurtiformes > Apogonidae > Sphaeramia > Sphaeramia orbicularis. The sequence continues at coordinate 48,718,300 of NC_043970.1, read as the reverse complement.
TCAGAACACACTAAGTGAAAAAAAGGCAACAATAGGGCCATTGCAGTGTGACTATTGTATTAGAAAATGTTAGTGTAGACGTCAGGCAGGTTTATCCTACTATATAATGCACGTTCTGTGTCCGATTGATCGATGTTGCAGCACAGGAGGGTGTTTGTACAGATTTTCCTCAGCCTTCACAGGCCTGATCGCCGCCAAATGAATACAAACATTACCTGACCGACTAGCTACTAGGCACAATTTTACGTCCATATTCAAATGTTGTGAGGTATGCTGGGCGATTTTAGCCTCTTTACTTTGAATTCTTCATCCCTGCTGCCATACTCCTTTTTCGGAAGTGGTTATGCTGCCGTTCATGAAATACTATAAATTGACGGTACTAAAATAAGCAAACTGCCTAAATGCATGATTGTGCCTTGAAAATATTCTTTAACCCTTTCATGCATGAATTATGAGAACCTTAATCAATATTTTTTCCTGAGTACTTTTATTCCTCTTTAGGCATGAAAAAAAAACCAAAAAAAAAAAAAAAAACAATGTGATTGAATTTTTTTTTTTTTTTTTTTTTTTTTTTTTTTTAACCCTCCAGTATCCAGGTGTGCTTTTCAGGCACACTTTGCACTTTGTTTTAAAAAACTTCATATTATTTTTCACAATTTAAATAAGTTTAGAATTCAAAAGTTGTTCATTTTTGCATGATCTTTAAAATTCTGGCCACCAACTAAAATTTGCACATTGTAAACAAGAGAAAATTACAAGACTAGTATCCGTCTCCCAAGTGTGCCTAAAACCCACTATTTCTTCCATTTGATATGTATGATTAGGGGTGACCTTGATTTACAAAAATAAAATCAAATTAGAGCAGAAAAATAAAATATATAATATTTAATAGTTTGATTTATAGGTGTGCCTTTTTGGCACACTTGGTGACAGATGCTAATATTTTTGAACATTTGACTTAGCGCCAAAAATAATAATGCAAATTAACCAGTGTTGCTGTTAATCATTGACATATGCCAGGCTGCAAAAATCAAATAATGTGATCCACTTTTTATGTAGTGTTGAAAAAAAAACATTTTTGTGTTTTTGCATCCAAAAAAATGGTTTGTTTTCATTCCAAACACGGCATTTAAAGGGTTAAAAAGTGTGACAATTTTTGAGTATTTGGTATTTTTATTTACGGCTCAAGTTGATGAAAAAGAAAAAAAGTGCAAAAGAATTAAAAACAGACTGAAATTTTTTTTTGACATTTTTATGTTTACGCATTTACGCATTTGGCAGACGCTTTTTTCCAAAGCGACTTACAGGGGAAAACCAATTAAATCACTCAATCAATCAAATTTTATTTATATAGCGCCAGATCACAAAAAAGTTATCTCTTGACATTTTATATATAGAGTTGGTCAAAATCAGACTCTAAGTCAATTCTACAGAAACCCAACAGAATCCTCCTGGAGCAAACACTTGTGACTGGTGACAGTGGCGAGGAAAAACTTCCCTTTAACAGGCAGAAACCTCGAGCAGACCCAGACTCCTGGAGGATGGACGTCTGCCTTGACCAGTTGGGGTTAAAGAGAGAGAGTAGAGAAGGGGAAAAAGAGAGAGCGATAGAGATAGGGACTGGGGGAGAGGGGGAGAAGGGGGGAGTAGGGGGAGACACATGGAGGCGGTTGAGGATAAGTGAGTGGTGATGATGAGGGCAGGGAAGAGGCCGGACCACCGCAGCAGGTCCAGAGATAATCGTGAAAGAATCTGTGGTTATCCTGGGAAAAACCTTATTAGAATATTTAAAATGGAATGTTTGAAAGTGCTAGGACAGGAGGTGCTCTCGGAAGAGCTGGGTCTTCAGGAGCTTCTTGAAGATAGGCAGGGATGACTCTGTTCTTGTAGCACTTGGTAGAGCGTTCCACCAACGTGGAACGACCCATGAAAAGAGCCTGGATTGTCTTGTACAAGGTCTGGGGACCACCAGACCACCATTTTTGCACAGGTGTGCCAAAAAAGGCACACTTGGTGCTTAGTAAGGGCCTTGCTGGTCAGGATACTGGAGGGTTAAATCAACCTGTTTTTCATGGAGTTACAAAAATGTCCACTCAGCTACACCATGAATTTTATTCTTGAAGCAAAGAAACATTTAAAACCCAATATCATAAAGTGATATGAAAACAGTGAAATGAAACCATGTTTAATGCAGCTAATCTGATGTTTTCTCACATTTTCTAATACTAGTTATTACTCACTTCATGGAGATAATATGCAAAAAATAAATATCAACAATTGATTTCCACTCAAGAACAGCAAAGTTACAATAATGGTATGAATTGCAGTTTATGAGATGATGCATAAGTGTCCACTGTGTTGGTTGATATGGAACTAAAACAAAACCCATGAATATACAAGAATAAAGCTGTAGAGTAACTGTCCACTGTAGTGACCACTATGCATGAAAGGGTTAAATATCCACTCCCAAATAACATGATGACTTTTTTTTACAAAATTGCTGCTCTTGCTGTGTCCATTTCCAATAATGTATAGGCACTTTTCACACACAGCGGCACCACGGGTACAATGCTGCTAGTTACAATAAACTACAGAAAACCTGCAGCTGGAACAGCCTCATTTTCAAACCATAATACTGCTTTAGATTCATGTTCATAGATAAAATACATGCTTTTACTTCATTTAAACTAGTGTGTTAAACTGAAGAGCAATCGTTCTTCCAAAAAGGCTTCTACATTTAGATTTGGCTGGACTTTGAAAAAACAGATAAAAGATGCAACAGCGGGTTCCCCCCTGCAGCCAGGAGTTAAACTCTTACTTCTCATCTCTTATGCTCTTTTCTGTTTGTGCTGAGGCAGGGAATGCGAGTTTCCCCTGCGAGACGTTTCCTCGTGCTATCAGACAATGTAAACATCAGTCTGAGCCGATTAATTATGCCAGAGCAGAGAGAGAGGGAGTGATCGAGCAGGGCGGAAGGGAAGAGGGAGGAGAAGCAGATCATATGGATTAGACTCCAGAGTCTTCTTGACCTGGATGTCCTGCACTGCCTACTTGTCTTTACAATGGGAAATGTATAAATATTTCAAGTCAAACAGAAAGCTGTAGAAACTAAGCTTTCATCTTTTATTCATCAAAACCGAAGAATGTAAATCACCCACTGATGACGGTGCCTGCAGGCCTGGATGCTCCAACACTGTACAGTACATATGTGTATACGTCTTCACACAAACTCAAGTGATAGAAAGGCAACAACCACAGGTACTTTTGTCCACTGTTTTTTTTCTACATGCCAAAATCCTTTCTTACGGCACAGAAATAGATTTTGAAAACATGTTTTAATACTAGATACACTATATTGCCAAAAGTATTTGCTCACCTGCCTTGACTCGCATATGAATTTCAGTGACATCCCATTCCTAGTCTATGGGGTTCAATATGACGTTGGTCCACCCTTTGCAGCTATAACAGCTTCAGCTCTTCTGGGAAGGCTGTCCACAAGGTTTCGGAGTGTGTTCATGGGACTTTTGGACCATTCTTCCAGAAGCACATTTGCGAGGTCACACACTGATGTTGGACAGAAGGCCTGGCTCTCAGTCATCCCAAAGGTGTTCTGTGGGGTTGAGGTCAGGACTCTGTGCAGGCCAGTCCAGTTCATCCACACCAGACTCTGTCATCCATGTCTTTATGGACCTTGCTTTGTGCACTGGCGCACAGTCATGTTGGAAGAGGAAGGGGCCAGCTCCAAACTGTTCCCATAAAGTTGGGAGCATGGAATTGTCCAAAATGTCTTGGTGTGCTGAAGCATTCCCAGTTCCTTTCACTGGAACTAAGGGGCCGAGCCCAGCTCCTGAAAAACAGCCCCACACCATAATCCCCCCTCCACCAAACTTTACACTTGGCACAATCCGGTCCGACAAGTATCGTTCTCCTGGCGACCACCAAACCCAGACCCGTCCATCAGATTGCCAGATGGAGAAGCGCGACTGGTCACTCCAGAAAAGGCGCCTCCACTGCTCTAGAGTCCAGTGGCGGCATGCTTTACACCACTGCGTCCAGCGCTTTGCATTGCACTTGGTGATGTATGGCTTGGATGCAGCTGCTCGGCCATGGAAACCCATTCCATGAAGCTCTCTGTGCACTGTTCTGGAGCTAATCTGAAGGACACATGAAGTTTGGAGGTCTGTAGCCAGTGACTCTGCAGAAAGTTGGTGACCTCTTCGCACTATGCGCCTCAGCATCCGCTGACCCCGCTCCGTCAGTTTACGTGGCCTACCACTTCGTGGCTGAGTTGCTGTTGTTCCCGAACACTTCCACTTTCTTATAATCCAGCTGACAGTTGACTGTGGAATATTTAGGAGCCAGGAAATTTCACGACTGGACTTGTTGCACAGGTGGCATCCTATCACAGTTCCACGCTGGAATTCACTGAGCTCCTGAGAGCGACCCATTCTGTCACAGATGTTTGTAAAAGCAGTCTGCATGCCTAGGGGCTGGATTTTATACACCTGTGGCCATAGAAGGGATTGAAACACCTGATTCTGATTTGGATGGGTGAGCAAATACTTTTGGCAATATATATTTTATGTTCCAAAATTCAGCTCGATGTGGAGATTAAATCCATAAACACCCAAACATCCACTGGCGACCAAAACCATTCACTGAAATAAAATGTTTAATACCTGTTGATCCACTAATCTTATCAATATGTGTAAATAATTGGTGTAAAATACAGTTTGAACATCCAAATGGGTCATATCTGATGACCATGAAAAGATGACAAAGGGTCCATAATGATCGAAGAAACACCGTCATCTTCTACAACATTGACTCATCGTGAATTTGTTACATTGATAATCATTTGTAATCACCAAAACCTGTAATCTTGTATCACGTTTATTCAACTGGACAAGATAATGTGATAATGCTGAGTTTTGTTGACCATAGCTTTTTGCAACCATGATATTTAACGCTTTTATCAGAGTTCACACTCATGTCTATGCAAACTTAGCCCAACATGTATTCCGGGAAAGAGACAGTGTGCACGATAGGCCTACTGAGATGTGTTGGATACTTTAAGTATATGATAAAGCAATCACTGATGAAAAAAAAAAAAAAAAAAAAAAAAAAGTCAAACATAAGGAAAAAGTAACTTTGTGCCACTTCCACCGGCTCTGCCAATGAGGTTACAGCCAACTGAAAATATTAAGTAAAAATACAGACGCGTCAAATAAAACTGGGTTGCTATGTACAAATAAGCTATACATTTAAGATGACATTAGGACTAGGGCTGCTCCTCTTCTGCAGGAGTTTCCATGGTGATGCTATTGTCCACTACCAACTAGGGATGGGAATTGATGAGAATTTAACGATTCCATTATGAATTTTGCTTATCAATCTGGTTCTCTTATCGCTTCACATTGGGTGAGGGAATTAAAGAGTACAAATGGGTGTGTTTGCATTAACTGTCTTATATTTCCACCTCTGCACAGAAAATATTACATATACAATATACAGGGTGGGGAAGCAAAATTTACAATATTGTGAGGTAGGGATTGAAAGACAGTGTATGACCAATTAGTTTAGTGAAAGTCATGAGAATTTATTTGCCACAAGAAAATTTACATAATAGAAAATGTTTTTATTCTATGTGTCCTCCTTTCTCAATAACTGCCTTCACACGCTTCCTGAAACTTGCGCAAGTGTTCCTCAAATATTCGGGTGACAACTTCTCCCATTCTTCTTTAATAGTATCTTCCAGACTTTCTCGTAATAGTTTTGCTCATAGTCATTCTCTTCTTTCCATTATAAACAGTCTTTATGGACACTCCAACTATTTTTGAAATCTCCTTTGGTGTGACGAGTGCATTCAGCAAATCACACACTCTTTGACGTTTGCTTTCCTGATTACTCATATGGGCAAAAGTTTCTGAAAAGGTATGGATAATAGTGTTAGGTATGATTATGACATCAATATATGTTTGGTTTCAAAACAATTGACGTAGTGCCTGCTGAGAAAAAACTAAATGTTCATTGTAAATTTTGCTTCCCCACCCTGTATACAAATAACAGATGACGCCGGGCCCGTTTTTTTTTTTTTTGGGGGGGGGGGGGGGGGGGGGGCAGTGAAAGTGAAACTAAAGGCACTTTACTAATTCCTCTATTACCACATTTCCACTATGTGGAACCAGTTCGACTGCCTGTCTCCCGTTGTTGTGCACCTCATTTCCTTTCCCCTACCTTCGGAAACTTGTATTTGAGGGGATACAATGTTTGTTGACCGAACCGGAACTGGGCCCAGATGACAGCCTGGTGTTCACTCTGCTGCTGGATTCACAAGCGTCCTTAAGTAGCGTATCAAATGAATCACATGCTGTGGACAAATGTTTGAACATATTGGAGGGGTTCCACCCTTTTGAAGAAATGGAAGCTTTACCAGTGTTACGAGTGGACCTGGTGTTGTCTTTTTAGACCGTTTCCGCCTCAACGCCATGTTGGCTACGTTCTGACCAAAACAATGTGGCGTACACGTGACATCATTGTGCATGCGCAATGAAGGTGAATCATTAAGCAGAATTGTTTAGCAGGCAGGCAAACGATTCCAAGGAATCGAGCTACTGGGATCTGGTTCGATTCCCATCCCTACTACTAACCCTTTAAAAAAATAAATAAAAAAGGGATGGGAGGCAGAAGGTCCCAACCAATTGCATTTTTGTACAAAAATCGCTAGACAACCTCTACCAAGAAAAAAAAAAAAAAAAAAAAAAAAAAAAAAAAAAAAAAAAAAAAAATCAATAAATGCCTTCAGTTTACGTACTCTGTAAATAAAGCACATTCTGATTGTTTTTTTTTTTTTTCTCCTCCTCTCCCTTCTGCATTTATGGTCTGTAACCATGAAATACATCATAATCCCCTATCATTCTAGTCCACATTTTCTCTTTAGTAGGTGACACCGAACTGCACTAAACAGCAGAAGTGGTCCGGGAACTATTTAGCCATTTCGGTAAATACCAGAATTGCAGGTAAATGACTCACCCTCACTGTCCTCATTTACATTTAAAAAGATACTATAAATTATATCCAGCTATAGAAAAGCCTACAATTACAATGGAACAGAAAGTTGCCGCTATTGAAATACGACGTCATCTCATCACTGAAACCTGTCAGTTGAGACCAATACACAGAGTGTTGTAGCCCGAAACATCGCAACTAGGGGCAGATGCAAGCCGCAGTTCGTTTCATCACGGATCTTTAGTCTGTACAGGGCTTTAGAACCGTCTCCATGCAGTAATGATGAGCAGATATTTTCTGTAGTTTTATGTTGAAGTGTATGAATAGGACTAATTTCATAGTGTGGTTCAATGTTTCAGAAGGCCAAGGGGATGATGTAGTGCCATGCATAGAACTCCATTAATTCAAAGTCTCAGAAATAAAGCTGTTGGTTTCACTTGAGTGAAAAGTAAAAAAAAAAAAAAAAAGAAAAAAAAAAAACCCACATGCTCAGACTCTTAAGAGGGTAAAATGATTGCACCTCCTCTGTCCATTGTATTGTAACTATTTACTTTTGAAAGACTGACTGCTCTTATTGACTGTTACTCTGCCTTTTATGCACAAATATTTCCAGCTTCTCTTGTTCAGTTGCAATTATTTTTTCTATAGCATTCTAAAATAATTTTTTTTCAGCGTCTCTGGATTGTACAGAAGTTCAAATAAATGGCACAAACTGTAAATTTAATTCTCTAAATCCTGGGGAGATGATGCAAGGATTTTAGTTCTTGTTTTTTTTAATTCATTACCCCATTGATTCCTAAACAAAATCTCCTCACCTGTGACTCCTAACATTGTTTACTTCAGTTTATTTCAAATATGCAACAATACTATGAAAGTAATCGTACTTTAGTCCTTAGAAATAAAACACATTGCAAGAAAACATTAAAAAAAAAAAAAATTGACTTCATTTGCATGTTTAGGTGCAACAGTTACACTTCGGTCTTTTCAAAGTCCTTTTAAATAGTTTATTGTATGGTAGACATTGCTTTTAACAGCATTTAAGACCAGTTCCTCAAGAAATGTAGTCGCAGTGTATCCAACCATTCTGGCAAGAAAACAGTTTGAGTGTGTTGCTCTTTACATTAGGCAAATATATTCATATACTCCTGTGAAAAACAAAAACTTGGTGGTGTTCAGAACTTTCATCCAACAGGTTTTCATGGATGCCGTCTGCTCATTGGGCATCTGCAGCAGCTCTTTTCCCATCATTATCCTCATTCATCTGGCTAATGCGTAACAGCTGCTACCTTTATGTAAAGGAACCTAAAGGCGGTGGTTTCCTTCAGTTTTAAGTTTATGGCTCCCACAGTGGATTTAACAAACATGTGTTTAAGATAAAGGCCCAATCCAATTCAGCCATTGGCCCAACCCCTTACACCTCCATTTTGCATGAAGGGGTGTCCCGCTTCGATGAGTCGGAGGGGAAGGGCTGTTTGGCCATCGAACCGAGATTTTTCAGGACCACAACACAGTTTAAGTTTTTACATTTTACATATTTTAGTCTGGTATCATAATGGTTTTGCATCATTTCATCAGGTATACATTTACCTGTTTTGTTTGCTTTGTACTTCCTGGATATGTAGTTTTGTATTATCTTTGGATGTATTTTGTTTGGTTTGACTTTATAGCTAGTTGTGTATAGCTATCCATTAAGGTTATTATTTAGCCTCCTAAGACCCAGCTATGGGTTTTCTGTTCACGTATGTTGTTACGACTGGGGCCGTTAATTGTTTTTTTCCTCGTCTCTGCCTCCCATTTTGGCCGACTGGAAACACTTGCAACCAATTCACCAGCCTATATAACAGGAGCTCCAACAGTGAAGACCAGTGGGTCCATCGCAGCAGATTTTTACCTCCGCCAAGGAGGTTATGTTTTTGCCAGGGTTTGTTTGTCTGTGTCTGTCTGTCTGTCCGTTAGTGTGCAACTTAACTCAAAAAGTTATGGACAGATTTTGATGACATTTTCAGGGTTTGTTGGAAATGGGATAAGGAACAAATGATTAACTTTTGGGGGTGATCGGGGGTGGGGGGGCCCACTGATCAGCCTTGGCGGAGGTCTGCGCTTTCCAAGTGCTTCTAGTTTTGTGTTGGCTTAAGCTTGTGTTAATTTTTGAGTCATTTTGGCCGTGTACAATTTTTCTTTTTGTATCAAATTCAACGTCTTTCTGTTACAAGTGACCTGTTCTCCATATTTTTCTTTGCTGTCTCCCGGAACATCTTTTTCTTTTTTAGTTTTTGTTACGTGTCGGCACCCTAGACCTCCTGGCACGTAACATATGTGGACAAGAGATTCACAACTTTAGAAAAAAAAAAAAAAACTGTCCACCACAAAGAACATTCCATAAAAATTTTAAACACTGCATCTGAGAAAACTGTTGCATCATGATGTTTCCAATATAGGCACATATTTAATAAAAAACAAAAAATGCTTGTATTTTGCTGACATTTCCTGGGTCTTAGGTTAGAAGGGGGCAGATTTTCTTCATTCTGCACCTTTTCGAGCATTGGCGTGTAAATGTTTGTTCACCTGATGATTATTGAATGTCTACTGATGAGACGCACATGCATGAACAAAATAAATGAAAAAAATAGAGAGGTATGACAAATTTCCCATAATTCTGTTCAAATCATTGGTAACATAGAGCTAAATAGCAAACGAGCGCAGCAGTGTAACAAAAGAAAAGGGGCTTGATCATGGCCAGTTAAAAACTAAGCAGGGATGTTTTTTTTCTGGACAGTTCACATCCAACTGAACTGGAAGCTCCAGCTCCTTTTAAAGCCTCCAGACTAATCACAGTCAGGTGAGAGGACCAGGGCAGGTGAACCTGATTACCACGACCTGTGACCCACATCCTAACCCAGAGGGAAAACACATGTGGGTTAATCTGGACCCATAAAAAGGTAACGGTTATGAACTGTCACTAGTCACTTTTCCATTGACCCTTAAATTGCACAAACTTAAAAATGTGCCTAATGGAAAAATCTTGTTTTCCAATGAAAAGTTTTTGTGCTGGCAAGAGGTGGTTTTTCAGGTGTAGCAAAATTGGTATATCACGTAAAACTGCAATGGAAAGACCTTTTTCCGCAACTAGTCATGTGAATAATAATAATAATAATAATAAAAAAACAATGTTACAACGTGAGAAGAAGAAGAGTTTTAGAACAAACGTCATGGTATGTGTGGACACACCAAGAAACCGAATAATTTTTAAAAAAAATTTAGTACGGGATAGAGGGGTAATATATGATAATAATAATAATAATAATAATAATAATAATAATTATAATTATTATTATTATTATTATTATTACAATGATAATAATAATAATAATAATAATAATAATAATAATAATAATAATAACAAATATGTTACTCCCTCAGAGTTTGATCAAGGCTCAACATAGTTCTTGGGTTTTAACAGCCATTTATTTGGACAATCAAATCTTGCGCTTGCCCAAAAGTGATGACGCCCAAACAATGTTACTAGAAATTTCAGGTGACCCCATTCAAATTCCAGGCGACCCCACGTGGGGTCCCGACCCCGAGGTTGAAAAACACTGGTGTATAGCAAATGTATTTTGACTAAAAAGTGAAAGATTTTTCTTCCAATGCTTATTTTTCATCCACTTTTGCTCTGTGTTCCCAAAGTCAGAACTAAACATGGAGAATCAGCATTCAGTTTCTATGCTCCGTATATCTGGAACAAACTACCAGAAAATATCAGGTCTGCTGAGAGTCTGAGTTCTTTTAAGTCCAGGTTAAAGACTCACCTGTTCACTGCTGCCTTTGACTAAAACGCTTTTGACTTTTTACATTTTACATTCTCTTTGAAACTCTGCACTGCAACTCTTACTTTAATATGTGTGTGTTTTTATTTGTACCTCTTTTTTTTTTTTTTTTGGATTTTATGTGTTGTTTTCTTACTTGCTGTTTTTAATCACCTTTTACATGTTTCTTTTATAATGTTTTAAATGTTTCTTTTGTTTCTTTTATTTCAATGTCCTGTGTGAAGCACCTTGAATTGCCTTGTTGCTGAAATGTGCTATACAAATAAACTTGCCTTGCCTTGCCACTTAAGTACTTTATATTTCATCATGTCGTCCCAGATTAGTTTAAAGCTGCGGGAAACCATTCGTCACCAATTTTTCATCAAATCTGTGAAACCCCAGTCATAGCCAGCTCTGACTGTAAACAAATGGTTTCTTTATGGTGGAGTGCACTTCAAAATTGTTCACCATCAGGGAAGAGATTCAGGTGAGTATTCGCAGGAAGACTTACAGATTCGTGGTACTTAGGCTGTGACTGTGGTTTTACAGATAGGATGAAAAATTGGTGACAAAAGTCTTCCACAGCTTTAAACTTTACATCAGGGGTGTCGAACTCATTCTGGTTCAGGGGCCATATTTAGCCCAATTTGATCTCAAGTGGGCCAGATCAGTAAAATAATGACTTAATAACCTATAAATAATGACAAATCCAAGTTTTTCTTTTTGTTTTAGTACAAAAAACCCCAATTAAATTATGAAAATATTGACATTTTACAATAAAGATGTGAATAAACTGAAAAAACCAGAAATTTCATTTGAAAAATTGGTATAATTTTAACAATATTTTGCCTCGACTTATTATTTATACATGTACATTACACACAGTGTTACATACACATTTGAAAACAGGCAGAATATTGTTAAAATTTTGGAGTTTGGAACTAAAATTTGAACAATTTCTACAATATTCCATCTCTTATTATTAACACAACTACAGATCACAGTGGATCCATAAATGCACAAAACATTTAGTAACAGGCAGAATATTGTTCAAATTGCACATTTTAGGTTGTTCATCTTTGTTTTTATTTATGTATTTATTTGTATTTTATTGTGAAAGAATAGTTTTGTAAATGTAAATAGTTTCACAGTGTAATGTTATTTTTTTCACTTAAATTTTTTCCACATAATTTTTCACTAAGAAAATTTGTCGTCATTATTTATCGGTTATTGTGTTCTTATTTTTACTGGAGGTCACATTGGTCTGTATGTGGAACCTGAACCAAAATGATTCGGACAACCTTGACTGTTCAGGTTAATTTTTGTACTTTCATCCCCCGGGCCGGAATGGAACCTTTGGCGGGCCAGATTTGGCCCCCGGGCCGCATGTTTGACACCTGTGTTTTACATTATTGAAAGTGTTGTAAACACCATTTTCAGCCACCATGAAGAATGAACTGGAAGACGAAATAAAAACCATAAAAATGAAGAATACGTACAACAAATCCTGTTTCATTTAAAGTGTGTTTTAATGACATTACATCCCTTTGAGGTTTCACCGTCACAGTGCACCAGGTGGTCCAGGACACTGACAGAACCAATGACAGCAGAACGTGACGGCATGGTCAGTGGGCGTCAAAGCAGCAGGTTGAAGAGCTGGAACGCAGCGGTAGTGACCGGAACTGACCCCGGACCCCCCACGGCGCATCACGGCTGTCAGCCACAGATCGGACTCCCGCCTGGTCCTGGAAGAACATGAATCATAGCTCTGGGAGAATCTGTACCAGTTGAGCTTGAGGGACAAATTAGTGTTGTTCACCTGTGTTTCCCAGAGCGACGTGTGGACACATGACTGACACCAGAAGAAGAAGTCCTGCCGCTGGTTTTGGACTGAATTTAAGGTCATTTATAAGAGATTTATGACTCGCAGACTGTTTTTACATCCAGCAGGAGGTATTGTGATCACTTTGCTTTGTGTGTTTGTTTGTTTGTTTGTTAACAACTTTACGGGAAAACTATTCCAACCATCTTTACCAAATTGTCCCCACAGATAGGCCTAGGCCCTGGGACCAACCCATTAAATTTTGGGCCAAGTAGGCCAAAGTTCAAGGTCACAGCAAGGTCACAAAATCTCAAATTTTCCTATACCTCACCATTGAACAATTTTCGAAAAAAATCATAAAAAATTCAAAACATCTCCGATTAGCCTCCAATTTAATCCACCCGCAGTTTATAACAATATCTTGTATCTGGCACAAAATTATCCACATCCACTGTGGAATGTGGACTCTGTGGACATTTACATTTAACATTGAAAATCCCATTTACCCCACATTTTTCATTATAACTCAACAAATATTGATTGGAATTTAATATAATTTGACATACACATGACTGATACCAAGCTTCAACTTTTTCTGCTGTATGGAACAACCTTGAAACTGTTTAATTTAAAAAGAAATAGTCGATCCACACACGCACACCGTTTGGGGTGCTTGGCGGAGGTTTACGTTCTCTGAACACTTGTTTAGTTTTACTTTTTCTTTTTTTTTTACCATAAAGACCCAGCGCTACTTTTGTGTCAGTTCCCAAATGAATTTTTCTCTTTATTTTACCTTTTCTAAGTGATTTATTACCATTTATTAAAATATTATCCTCTGTATTTAGCGTGTTTCACTACAAATCATGTATTTTCCTATATTTAATTTAGATGGTCATAAAAACTCAAAGTAAATTCAAAGGTTATTATATCAAAACAGAGAAAACTAAACAAAAAGGGACTTTTCGAGCATAACATAACAATAACTTTGTTGTTGACCAGTGTAATTATAGTGTCTCCCAGTAGCTTCATGTACTTCTCTACTAATAAACTCGCCTCACAGTAAACTCATGGACGTCACTACTGATGAATTCATGGTTAGTTCTGCTCACAGGAGCAGATGTTGTGGCTACACGGAGCTGAGACCTTACTTTCCAATAGATACACATCTAAAACAACAGTTGTGACACTTTACGTAGCACATCCCAGTAGCAAGGTGTGGACTGACAGTTGGCAAGTCACGTCAATATGTTAGGTCCAATCAGAAGATGGGGTCGGATGATGTTGCGGAAGTCCAACCTATTGTTCGGGGTGGAGTTACCTAAGAAAATAATTGTCAACCAGACCCGGAATTCAGGGCTTTTTGCTACTCGAGTTCCTGTATTCTTGTCCAGAGAGACCAGCGCTGATTACACTGGTCAACAACAAATTTATTGTTTAAGTTTTTTGAGCTGATTTAGGATAATTTTGGTGTGCTGAATCCAAAAATCACATTCATTTTGCTCAATCAGGTCAACTTTCTGAACTATGCTACATATTGGCTTTTTAACATTTTTGCTTACATTTATGAGCATTTTCACATCATATGATACAAAATTCTTTCATATTTCTTGCAATAAACGAGTTCTGAAGATTTTACTTTTGCCAATTTATGATTAATGTTTTTTTTTAATATTACAGGTGAATGAAATGGCTTCGACTAGAAGATCTTGCAAAAATAAGCCTGACGTATTCTGCTACATCTGCGGTGAATACACCATTGTACCTAACAGGAATCAAGTGATCAAATGATTTTTTTTTTTTTCTTTTAAAACCTATTTTGGGTGAGAACTATGTAAAAAAATTAACTGATAAAGTCCCAAAAATGTAATCAATTTTGTGAGATCAAATTTTTCAAAATCAAATTAGCAAAAAAACCTGACCTGATTGAGAAAAACAGATGTCATTTTTGGATTTAGCGGTGCAAAATGGTCCGAATTCAGTTGAAAAAACCTAGACAACATGCAAAAAACATTCGTTTGTAACCCAGTGTAATTATATTTTACCTGTGACCAGAATAAATCTTTGAACCGAGACTAAGACGCATTCTGAACTCGTCTTTGTTGATTGGAAGCTCCAAACACAAGAAACCCTAACAATGACATAATTTGGCTAGCGTCAGATAGCAATCGCAGCAAAACTCTTTGAGCATGCTCAATAGAGTCCGTCTTCAGTCAAGCTGGATGAAATGCAGTTGTCCCAAAAAGTCCCACCGATTTCCAGTGTTTTGTTTTTTGACACAGAAAAACAGACGTTCTTATTGCTGAAACAAACAATGTGCACGATAGGTTAATGTTGCTCCATATTTATAGTTAGTGTCTGTTTCCACTCCCACTAAATGGAAGGATACATATGAACCGTTTGCCTTCTTACTCCTACTCTAGCAGCTGCTTCTCATATGTGCAAAATAGTCTTTTCAACACAGTCAAGCATGGAAGACTTTTCTTGACTTTCTACACAGAAGTGTCATCAAAGCATAATGTGTGGTACTCACAGACAGCTTACTCTAAAAACCTGTCACAACTCAACCCAGTCCTTTGTTGAAAACAGGGAGGAGATGGCAGTCAGATGGAGTTGAAATAATATTACATTACTTTATCTCATTACTCTTTCTTTTCCAAAAGTCCGCACTGTCTTTGGTTAGAATTCCTTTTGTTTTGCTGCAGCAAATGATTGGAACTCCCTTCAAAACTCCCTTAAACTTTCAGTTCTTCCAACATTTAAACAGAAACTAGAACATTCACCAGTGAACAGACTTTTGGCTCTTCAAAGGGAGCCGTTCAATCAGGAGCCGTTCACTGGAAAGAGCCGTTCAAAAGACTGGCTCTTTTATGTTTTTTACATTATTTTGAAACACCAATGTTTTAATGACTAAATAGGCTACATGTGATGATCGACATTACATTTTAAAGGTGTTTAATTGGCGCAGCAGTAAATATTATCTTACCGTAAAAAAGAATAGTTAGTTCAAATGTGTGGGTAAATACATGAGAGGTGACATTAGGCAAATGCTGGAGTTACATTGTACGTAACTCTGGCAACATGAACAAAAATACACTCAAGGAAAAAGAAACGCACCATTTTCATTTTCTCGATTTTTTCAGAACTATGACAGTTATTGTAAAATTGCAAACTCCAATGAGTTCAGTACTATTCTGAGTCAAAATTAAATGATTGTTTTCCTGGTTCCAGTTGATTGATTTTGATTAGCAATAAGAACTGTATTTGTGTATTCCTCACCCATGTCTGCTCATGAGTGAAAATCATAAATTTCTTATTATTTTTCCCAATTTAAATAAGGTTAGAATTCAAAAGTTGTTCATTTTTGCATGATCTTTAAAATTCTGGCCACCAACTAAAATGTGCACATTGTAAAGAAAAGAAAATTACCAGACTAGCATCTGTCTCCCAAGTGTGCCTAAAACGCACTATTTCTTCCATTATAACCACTGTTTTTGATCCATAAGCCATTAAGGCATAAATCCTGCTTTTACTGAAATCTAGGCTTCATTTGAGAGGTGAGGGTCTAAATCAATTTATTAACATTGTTAATGTTGCTGTTAATCATTGACATATGCCAGGCTGCAAAAATCAAATAATTTGTAATCCAATTTTTATGTAGTATTTTGAAAAATAAAAATCATATTTTGTATTTTTTGCATCAAAAAATGTAGTGACATCATGATCAGAAAAGATCATTTCAAGGGTTAAAAAAAAATTAAAATTAATGATTATTTGATATGTATGATTCGGGCTGACCTTGATTTACAAAAATAAAATCAAATGAGAGTAGAAAAATAAATCAATATATAATATTAAATAGTTTGATTTATAGGTGTGCCATTTTGGCACACTTGGTGACAGATGCTAGTATTTATGAACATTTGACCCAGCGCCAAAAATAATAATGCAAATTAACCGATGTTGCTGTTAATCATTGACATATGCCAGGCTGCAAAAATCAAATAATATGTGATCCACTTTTTATGTAGTATAATGAAAAAAGTATTTTTTTGTGTTTTTTGCATCCAAAAAAAGGTTTGTTTACATTACAAACATGGCATTTAAAGGGTTAAAAAATGTGACAATTATTGAGTATTTGGTATTTTTATTTACGGCTCAAGTTGATGAAATACAAAAAAGTGTAAAAGAATTAAATACAAACTGTATGAAATTTTTTTTGACATTATTCCACAAGTGTGCGAAAAAGGCACACTTGGTGCTTAAGTAAGGGCCTTGCTGGATGGGATATCGGAGGGATATATATATATATATATATATATATATATATATATATATGTATGTATATACACACACTGACCAACAAAAGAAACGCAAGTATGTTTCGGTATTGGTTTCTATGGGAGTTTTATTATGAATATTGGTTTCATATGAGATATTTATATCCAGCTGTGACATTTCCAGTGGGTCTCTCTTGCTGTCCTTGTAGCACTGAGTTGACGGTCACGGAGACGGGCCAAGCGAATATGGCGATCCGGATTACAGGTGGTCACACGTGGTCTTCCAGATCTTGGTCCGTCCCGAGTGGTCCCTTTGTCACAGAATCGTGTCCTCAGCCTACTGATGGTGGACTCGTGCACTTGCAGACGTCTGGCAACGTTGCGAGCTGTTAAACCAGCATCAAACATACCAATGGCGCGTTCTCTCAGATTATCGTAAAGGCGAGGCATCGTGGTAATGCAGTAACTTTTGAATCGTACCATTTCTTTTTATAGCCCCCGGATAAACAAAGGGAATTGCCACTCCCATTTGTTGCTCCCACTACCATATCACTCAAAACGTACCGCACCTCCGATACTTTGTACACGTGCTCAACACCACTCGTGGTCGTGTTTGCCTGCAAACACACGCTCCAATGGTTACAACTCACTTATTGTAATGTGTATCTCAGTTGACAACTCAACAGGACAGCTGAACTCTTGCCTAAATTAACGACCAAAACTTGCATTTCTTTTGTTGTTCAGTATATATATATATATATATATATATATATATATATATATATATATATATATACATATGCCAAAAAAGTCATCAAATCATAAAAGTGTGGTATCACCCAGGACTAATTCACAGAGTTAATAAAGTACATTAATGTCCCAAAAAGATTAAATTCTGTGGTTTAGTGTTTTATTTATCTGGAACTTGCACACTCTAAAGCTATTAAGAGTACCTGGAAAAACCAAAACATTTTGACAGCTAATGCGATACTCCAAAGGTTTCTCCAACCTTTATGTCCCCTGTAGAGGATCAATTATCGAGCAAGAGTCGTACATTCCAGCTCCAGTTTTTACAGGAAACATTTAAATATGCAAAAGTTAAAAGCACTCTGCCTTTTCATCTGCTGATCAGGGATTTGAGTCTCCATAAATAAGTAAACACATTTCTGTCCCTAAATAATGCTACTCATCCATAAATACACAGAATAAACAGATCAGAGGGAGATCTTTCAGCAGTTAAAGGCTAAATATGGACGATTCATGAGTGCACAACAAAAGGCTATCTGCGGTTGCACATAGCAGCACCTGCAGGGAAACAGAGGTGATGAAGCTCAAGAGTTTTCTTCTCCACATACATCTGTATAATGTTGCAGATGTCAAGGGACGACTTGAGTCTGTAGACCAGGGGTGTCAAACTCATTTTCTTTCAGGGGCCACATTCTGCCCGATTTGATCTCCAGTGGGCCGGACCAGTAAAATAATAACAGAATAACCTATAAATAATGTCAACTGCAATTTTTTTGTCTTTGTTTTAGTGCAAAAAAACAACAACAACAACAACAACATTAAATTATGAAAATACTTACTTTTATAAACTATCCCAATAAAGGTTATTCTGCTGTTATTATTTAACTGTAGATCATATTGGTCTGTATGTGGAACCTGAACTAAAATGAGTTCAAAAGCCTTGACTGGAATTTTTGCACTTTGCAAATTCATTTGATATTTGTTAATTCTAGATTTTTTTGCTTAATTCATGATTTTTTGCTAAATTTTACTCTTTTTTTTTGGCTTAATTAAATATTTGTTGGCTTAATTGAAGATTTTTTTTTTTTTTTTTTTGCTTAATTCAAGATTTTTTCCTTAATTCAAGCTTTTTTTTTTTTTTGCTTAATTAAATTTTTTTTGCTAAATTTGAGATTGTTTTGTCTTAATTCAAGATTTTTTTTAACTTAACTGATTTTTTTTTTTTTTTGCTTAATTCAAGATTTTTTCCTTAATTCAAGCAAATTTTCTTTTGCTTAATTCAAGATTTTTTTTTTTTTTTTTACTTAATTGAAGTTTTTTTTTTTTTTTTTTTCCTTAATTCAAGGTAATTTTTTTTTTTTTTTTTTTCTTAATTCAATTTAATTCAAGACTTTGGAATTTTTGCACTTTGTAAATTCATCCCACTGTCCAGATTGGAACCTTTGGTGGGCTGCATTTGGTCCCCGGGCCACATGATTGACACCCCTGCTCGAGACAATGTGATTTGCTCATGTATAGAGGCATTTATCTCTGTCGGCCATCTTCTACGACTTGCTATGGCAACCTCGTTAGGACAAATCCCTGAGTCAAATTATGTAAAAGTACAGAGACTTTACCTTCACGGAGTATCTTCGGCAATCATCAGGTTATCTTCCACCGCTCCATTTTCCCAATATTTCCATCAAACCGTTGGTCAGTCAGATAGCTGGTGAAAGAAAGCAAACATAGTCCTAGCGAGGCTGCCGTAGCGCAGTGGTTCCTAACGTTTTTTGGCTCATGACAAATTTCCGGTGACCCCAGACATTCAAAACAGCCTTTTTTTTTTTTTTTTTTTTTTGCTAAATTTAATTTTTTCTTAATCATGTAATAGTTTTCTATACTATGTTGCAAATAAACATTAATTTTAGATGACATTTAGGCTATATAATGTATATTTTATGGACAGAGGCAGAAAATCCAGGTGTAGATTACTGCACAAAGGGAGAATTTGATTTTCCTTGGTCAGGATATGTACAGTCAGTCCAGCTCGGATTTCCAAGGCTGACAATTAATACTGAACAAACAAGAACTCAAACTATGAATCATGGAAGAGCTGCAGCATCTGAAACTGACCACAATGAACATTTGACAGATAAACAGAACCACAATGCTTCAGTGTCAGCTTCACAGTTTGTCATGTCTTTTATGGATTGGGATTGTCTCTTTCAACTCACCATATGTTTTTTTAAGAGTAATTTTTTTTTTTTATCAATTACTAGAAATTTCAGGCGACCCCATTTGAATCCCAGGTGACCCCACGTGGGGTCCTGACCCCAAGGTTGAAAAACACTGCACTATAAAGAGTATGCAGGTGATGTCACCACTAGCGGGAGTCACTGCGGTTACGTCCACTGAGTGGCAGAAAGAGGGAGATGAGTAGCGGCTTTGGCTTGAATACTGCGAAAACTTTAGAACAATCTAAAAAATGGGGAAGAGCTGTTGTGCCAGTGATCGCACAAATAGGTTTAAAAAGCACTCGGAGCTATCGTTTTACCAGCGACCTAAAGCCAAAGACAGAAGAAGCAGATGGATCGCTGCAATTCGTAGAAATAATTGGAATCCAGGCAACGAAACCTGGATTTGTGGTTGCCATTTCGTGTCAGGTAGCGTTAATTTATGCTGTATTCTTGTGTAAAATCATACCTTAAATTACACATTGTTTTGGCTAACGTTACTTCTTAGTAAAGCTCCTGATGTTAGCATCTGTCATTTAGTTCTATGTTTAAAAACTGAAACGTTTTTGTCTTCAGTTGTGTGATTTTGAACCTTGTGCTCTCCATAATTTGTAAACTAGCTTAAACTGAGGCTAGCCTAGTTTTCCACATAAGGGGGTACTCTAGCACAAAGCTGTTGTAGCTGTGTTGTATCCAGTATTTAATGTTAACTCTTCTTAAATCTCCACAGTACCAGTAGATCATCCACTCACTTGGGTCAATACTAAGGGTTCAACTCCAGTAAATCAGTAGTGAACTGTGAGCACTACTGCTGGGCCTTTACCTTGGAAATCACTGCCAAGAAAATACGTCTGCACTGACAGAAAACCTCAAAAACAATAGTATGTTGAGTTGAAAGCACTCACCAGCTGGAATCCTCTAATTAACGATGACGAGGATGTCAACAACTCTTTATCTTTTGTATGCTTTCAGACTTTGCATTGTGGATTTTCCTGGCGTTGAAATCAGGTTCATATAAATGTCAGGATACGTGATTTCTGTCCACAGATCAATGTTGGTAGACCACTTGTTGTTTGGTAGCTTGTATGAATCCATGTCCAGTCCAGTTGTCTTTAATTTCATATTATATTCCACATTTTTCCTGGTCTCGCTGTAGTTACTGCTGTGCTCCGCCATGTTGAGCCGGTTTGTTTTTGCCACTCAGTCTGACTTAGAGGGGCGTGGCCCACGGGGGAAGTGATGTATGTGCATTTCCTCTATACGCTGCGTTGTGTCACCGCCCCTTTGATTCCAGAATGCAGGTCCACTGTGTAAAAGTCCATTCTGTCTCAACTCTGTTACTCCTTTGTCTTGGCTGTAGAAATCAGTCAATGGTGGCAAAAAAGTGGGATCACCATCTCACCTTTTTTTCCAGGATCTCTCTGTAAAAGTGTCTACAGACTCCAAACAAACCCAGTGTTCACCTTCCTCTCTAACTCTATCCTTCTTTCAGACAGAGGGTGAGAGTGCGGTTAATGCTAATGCGGTACGAGTCAGTGGCTGTTGAATATCTGTGTGTAGGGCAGTGTGTGAAGCCGACGCTGCTACATCTTCCTCATTAGTAGTGACTTAAACAGATAGGTTACCGCCGTGTGCTTTCAGGGTCGATCTGTCCACCTCCAGCTCTGCAGGAGGCAGCTCCTAGTGCCTCATACTGCAAATTCTAATCACACCTTTTTACTCACGAAACCTTCCAACTTGTGACTAGTGTTGACTCTTGTTAGTGAAATCCCATGTTGAAACTTTTCTCTTTCCTGTGTGGGGAAAGTTTGTGCAGAAGTCAGCGTCGCCATCTGTATTCGACACTTAAACAGAGACAGAGAAAAAACTCTGCAGTCGGGGCTGATGTGGGAGGAAGTGTGCGGCGGGCTTTTAGTCGTCCTCTGTCAGCAGTTTCTGCTTGAAACCGAGCAGCGCGCGTGGGTTCAATGAGTTATCTGCACATAGGAATATGGAATCTCAATGACACAAATATCACAGCCTTCTACTGAAAGGAGCTCACTGTGCAGAGCGAGGAAGTTTGGAAACTTTTGCAGCTTTTCTCTGCACTCCAAGCGCACACTGGCAACTGGGTGAACTGACTGGGACATTCTGGACCACAGGTGTCAAACATACATAACAATTCCAACTAAACACAATAACCCATTACTAATTTCTCTGACCATCGCCAAGAAAATCATTTTTCAAAACTGGAAATCCAAACACTCCTGCCATATCACCCACTGGACAAATTTACTCTCAGAACACATATCAATAGAAAAAATAACAGCCTACAAAACAAATAATATATCAGCCTTTGAGGAAACATGGAACCCTTTCACAAACTATCTAAAGTCCACCCAGAACTCATACCAAAGCAGTAACCAAAACCACAGCCATGTACAGGATCACATATCAGACCACATCCAACCCATAACAAACATTTTTTAATTGACATCATCCACATTAACTTCATTCTTTCTCTCTACCTCCACATACAGACAAACCAGGATCCCTGCTCCCCTTCATTCCCACCTACACTTCTTTATCCCCCTTTCTCTCCTCTCCCCTCTTTCTCTCTTCAACCAAGCCCCCCCCCCCCTTGTTTTTTTTTTTTTTTTCCTTTTCTTTTTTTTTGGATTAGAAAGTAATATTTTTATTGTTATTATTATCATCATGTTATCATTATTATTATCATATTGCTATTTACATTTCTGATCTTTTTCATTGTAATATGACGTTGTTTGTCAATACTCTGTCATTGTTGTTGTTTTTTGTTTGTTTATTTGTTTGAGTTTCCTTTTGTTTATGTGTTGTTGTTTTTCTGTCCACATTGTCTTCTTAACTATCACCAATAAAAAAAAAAAAATGGCGGGCCAAATCTGGCCCGCCAAAGGGTCCAGTCCGGCCCCTGGGATGAATTTGTGAAATGCAAAAATTACACTAAGATATTAACCCTTTCATGCATAGTGGTCACTACAGTGGGCAGTTATTCTCCAGCTGTTCTCTTGTATATTCATGGGTTTTGTTGTTTTAGTTCCATATCAGCCAACACAGTGGACGCTTATCCATCATCCCATACAGCAGGGGTGTCAAACATATGGCCCACGGGCCAAATCCGGCCCGCCAAAGGGTCTCGTCTAGATACAGGAAAATATCAATGAAATGACTAAAATAGACTGTGATTTTACGTGTCAAATGTAAAGTAACGTGAAAAAACTGTAACTGTGAATAACCATAAGATTTCCATTTTTTAAAAGAAATGTTTTCTTTTTTTTACAGAAAAATACAGTTAAAATACATTTGCAAATGTATCATAATTTCACAGATATTTATTTTCTATTTATGAGATTATACTGTTCATTTAAAGTTTAATACTGTAAAAAAATAAATAAATAAAGCAAGATAAAATTACTTACAATTAACCGTAAAAGAAGTATTTGTTCTGTAAGTTTAACAAGACTTGTTTGTTAATTGACAAATATCTTGTGTAATTACGGGAGGTTTCACAACAAAAATGTTGAATAAATGTATTTTTGTGAATGTATAACATGTATAAGCACTGATAAACTGTCCAAATACAGTTTTTATCAGTGGATTGTACAACTTAGTCTCATTGAAAATTATTTATATTTATATATATATATATATATATATATATATATATATATATATATATATATATATATATATATATATATATACATACTGAACAACAAAAGAAATGCAAGTTTTGGTCGTTAATTTAAGCAAGAGTTCAGCTGTCCTGTTGAGTTGTCAACTGAGATACACATTACAATAAGTGAGTTGTAACCATTGGAGCGTGTGTTTGCAGGCAAACACGACCACGAGTGGTGTTGAGCACGTGTACAAAGTATCGGAGGTGCGGTACGTTTTGAGTGATATGGTAGTGGGAGCAACAAATGGGAGTGGCAATTCCCTTTGTTTATCCGGGGGCTATTAAAAGAAATGGTACGATTCAAAAGTTACTGCATTACCACGATGCCTCGCCTTAACGATAATCTGAGAGAACGCGCCATTGGTATGCTTGATGCTGGTTTAACGGCTCGCAACGTTGCCAAACATCTGCAAGTGCACGAGTCCACCATCAGTAGGCTGAGGACACGATTCCGTGACACAGGGACCACTCGGGACAGACCAAGATCCGGAAGACCACGTGTGACCACCCATAATCCGGATCGCCATATTCGCTTGGCCCGTCTCCGTGACCGTCAACTCAGTGCTACAAGGACAGCAAGAGAGACCCACTGGAAATGTCACAGCTGGATATAAATATCTCATATGAAACCAATATTCATAATAAAACTCCCATATAAACCAATACCGAAACATACTTGCGTTTCTTTTGTTGTTCAGTATGTATTCATAGGTAATTTGATTGTTTTAATACATGAAAATATTCTTGATTAAACATTAAAAAGTAAAAAAAAAAAAAAAGCCAAATCTCATGTAAAGTTAGGGCAAAAAAATGTATTTTAATTATGGAAAATTAGCATATTTTTATGAGATGGTTATTTTCTGTTATTTTACAGTATTTTTTTGGGACCCCTGCTGCCGGAATAATACTATTTTTTGCTGTTTTTTTTTTTTTTTACAGTGTATGGTTGAAATAGAAGGAAATTAGGAAATGTTAAACATGCTAAATGTGATATTGGTTATTCGTGCATGCAGCTCCCCTTCCTGTTGGTTTGGTGCTTTTGTGCACAGTGCAGAGAATGTGAATGAGCCGCTTGTTTGCAAAATGACATGTCTAACTTTAAGAAATGTGTTCAGACCAACAGAAGACATTTGCTGGGTTTGTTGACATTTTCTTCACAGCAGCTCTCCCGAATTTGATCTCCCACTAACCTGCACAACGCTGCCCGACCACAAAGCCCCAAATGATCACCGTTCAGCTTTCCAGACCTCTCCAGACAGCAATACCATTTTCTCTGTTGCACAGGAGAGGCTGAAAGCAATTTGGGCAATGGCTGCGCTCGGCAGTATTTGTCCAAAAGAAAGTGAATGAAAACTTCGGAACACACAAATTAAAAAATATCCCTCATATGAAGCACACGCCCGTCTGGCTTGCCGTGCTGCAGAGACATTTGTCAGCTGCTCATGCTACAGCGATCTGGTAATTTGGTGCTCGATCAAAATTTGAGGCCAGTCTGTCAGGAGCTCCTGAGATGGAGCGGCAGTAGCAAACGGCGCCCTTCATGCATGTAGGCCGCCTGCATTAGTAATAAAGACAAATATTTATCCAGACATAAAGCTTTGCCGTCTGTAGGGATGGGAATCGAAAGAATTTAACGATTCCGATTCCATTATCGATTTTGCTTATCGATGCAATTCCTTATCGATTCTCATTGGGTGAGGGAATAAAAGAGTACAAACGGGTGTGTTTGCATTAACTGTCTTTTATATTTCCATCTGCACAGAAAACCATGTACTGTACCACAGGAGTGTCAAACTCATGTCCTTTCAGGGGCCACATTCAGCCCAATTTGATCTCCAGTGGGCCGGACCAGTAAAATAATAGCATAATAACCTATAAATAATGGCAACTCCAAATTTTTTAGTGCAAAAAATTACATGAAATGATGAAACTATTTTCATTTTACACACTATCCAAAATAAAAAACAAGATGTGATTAACCTGAAAAAAACTGAAATTTCTGAAGAAAAACAAATCCAATTTTATCAATATTCTGCCTCAGTTTATGATTTGTACATGTGCATTACAGATCAGATCTATCAAGGCACAAAACAGGCAGAATAATGTTAAAATTGCACTTATTTTTCTTTAGACATTTGAGGTTGTTCATATTTGTTCAGGTTATTGACATTTTATTGTTAAAGGATATCAGAATTTAATGTTCTTTGAAATAAATTGGTGTTGCCATTATTTATAGGCATAATGCCATATTATTTTTCTCACATTAAACCAAGAAGACAATTCTGAGTCATTATTTCTAGGTTATTATGCTATTATTTTTGAGTTTGATGCCCTTGACTGTTCATGTCTTCCGGGTAATTTTTGCATTTTGCACTTTGTAGATTCATCTCACGGGCCAGATTGGAACCTTTAGCAGGCCGGTTTTGGCCCCCGGGCCGCATGTTTGTCACCTGTGCTGTACCATATATAGGCCTGTAACGGTACACATACCGAACCGAACTGTTTCGGTACACACCTGTTCGGTTCGGTACACAGCTGTACCGAAACGGCCCAGTATGTTGAGAAAAAGAAAAAGGAACGAAAGACGTTGTTTGATGCGGAACTTTAAATCTGCGCAAGTTCCACACGGACACATTGAGGGATGCGCACATTGACCCAAGTTACGAAATAGTAGCTGATATAAGGTAAAAAAACCCAACAACAACAACAACAACAACAACAAATATGATGTGAACCTGGAAGGAAGAGACTGGAGACCCTCCACCATCATTACAATCCCATTTGGGATCAGTTCAGGTTCAGGTGAAAGACAACAAGGAAGAAAGAGACGTTAATAAGACGGACGTTGTTTGGCCCCTAGGAACTACGGTAGTTCTAAAACACTTACACTAGCTCTGTCTGTCTCTCTCTCACATACATGCTGTATAACAGAGGAATAGAACCTGGAGTTAGACGTTGAAAGAATATAATGTTTCACTTTCGTTTCATGCCAGCGTTAGTTATGGACCCCCCCACCCCCCCGGCTCCGACCAAAAAAAAAAACAAAAAAAAAAAAAATAAAATCATCCCCCCGACAAATTGCACCCTGCACGCGCACACACTTACACAAAGTGTCCCAAACAGTTTGTTCTCTGTCCTAAAATAAGTAATTTGCTTGATTTTTTGTTGTCAAAGTTTCTCTTCAGTTTATTTAAACAGAATACCAGTTTGTCCTCTTGTTAATGTTGCACTTCATGTGGAATTTTTTTTTGTTATTTTCATGCAGAATGTGAACTGACAGAACTGTGATTTAATTTTTGTTGTTTGTTCAAAACGACCTTTCAGGGAAAAGTGCAATACTAATGTTTAAAATACATTTAGTAATATTAATAATTCATTTTATTTTCTATTTGATTTATAACAGCAGAATTATATTCCTGTTTTCCTATATTCTGTTGTGTCCAAAAATTGGGGAAAATTTTTCAAAAATTCATAAATGTATGAAAGACATTTTGAGGGGTTTTCTTTCTTCCCGTACTGAACTGAAAAAAAAAAAAAAAAACGTGGCTTTGAAAACCGAAAACGTACCGAACCGAAAATTTTGTGTACCATTACAGGCCTAACCATATACAGTATGTACAAATAATAATAACAGATGATGCCGGGCCCGGTTCGGGGGGGGGGGGCGAGCAGTGAAAGTGAAACTAAAGACGTTTTACTAATTCCTCTATTGCCGTATGTCCACCATGTGGAACCGGTTCGACTCAGCTCGGCCCGTCTCCTGAGAAATTTTATGGTTATTCACGGTTACAGTTTTTTCATGTTATTTTCCATTTGACATGTAAAATCAGTCTATTTTTGTCATTTCATTGATATTTTCCTGTATCTTAAAAATACAGGAAAAATCTGTAAAATAAACAGTAAAAATTCTGTTAAATTACAGAATTTTTTACAGTGTAGGGATGGGAATCGATAAGAATTTAACGATTCCGATTCCATTATTGATTTTGCTTATCGATTCGATTCCTTATTGATTCTCTTGTCGATTCTCTTTGACTGAAGGAATAAAAGAGTACAAACGAGTGTGTTTGCATTAACTGTCTTTTATATTTCCACCTCTGCACAGAAAACCATATACCATATACAGTATGTACAAATAATAATAACAGATCGCGCCGGGCCCGGTTCGGGGGGGGGGGGGGGGGGGGGGGGGTGCAGTGAAAGTGAAACTAAAGACGTTTCACTAATTACTCTATTGCCACATGTCCACTAAGTTGAAACCAGTTCGACTCAGCTCGGCCCGTCTCCCGAGAAATTTTATGGTTATTCACCGTTACAGTTTTTTCATGTTATTTTCCATTTGACTTGTAAAATCACAGTCTATTTTTGTCATTTCATTGATATTTTCCTGTATCTTAAAAATACAGGAAAAATCTGTAAAATAAACGGTAAAAATTCTGTTAAATTACAGATTTTTTTTTTACAGTGTAGGGATGGGAATCTATAAGAATTTAACGATTCTGATTCCATTATTGATTTTGCTTATCGATCCAATTCTCTTATTGATTCTCATTGGCTGAGGGAATAAAAGAGTACAAACGAGTGTGTTTGCATTAACTGTCTTTTATATTTCCATCTCTGCACAGAAAATATAACATATACAGTATGTACAAATGTAACCAGTGGTGTCGGACTCTGCGTTGTGTTTTTTTAAATGACGAGACCTGCATGTGTGTCCTTGGAGGCAGTCTCCGTTTATTGTTCTGACAAAAGTGACAGAAAACATAAAAACCTCCGGTCAGTATCCCCCGTTAAACAGCCTCCTACACAAACCAAAATGACACCGAAATGTGTTTAAGCACATCATAAGCACCTGATACAGCCTGAACTAGCCGGTTCATGTAAAAAAAAATAAATTAACAGAGACTAAACCAAAAATTTTCACCAACTGTATGGCTGCTTACCTCTCCCACAGAAATCCGGAACAAAAGGGAGGAGGCAAAGGCGCGAAAACTCAGGTTATATATGCGGTGTCACACTGTAAATTGTGAAAAAAGGTGAACGACACGCACATCCAAAATTAGAGGTGTGCTGGATCCCAAAAAAGTAGAACGTGAGAAAAAATAAAGGAAGGTCCGCACAACCAGTGAGCTCCCAAACCATTTAATTGTGACGTTTCGGGCCAAGGCCCTTCATCAGACTGAGGACAGAAACTTACACAGGTGTTCTATATGTGGCGTCTAATCAAAACACGTGACCTGCGTTACACGTCATAACAGAAAAAAATTATTAAAACTTTTCAAACATATGACCAATTGTAGATGATCAAGAGTCTTACATTTCAGAGTATCCACAAATACAAAATACACAGGTGTTTTATATGCAGTGTCCGATCAAAATAGCACGTGACATGCAATAAACATCATCTTAGAAGATCAGAAAATAACTTGTAAAGCCTAATCATATGTGCAATCAATCATAAATCATGAAGTGTTACAAACGTCTGCAAATATACATGATTTTTAATGATCAAATTGCTTTGCACTCATATTTGTAAATAGATAATCAAATTTCTACAGGTCTACGTAGTTATACTGTCCATCTGAATGTGGTGACAAGCACCACAGCATGTGTGCACGGTTCTTATTAACAAAAATACAAGAACAGATTTACAAGAGCAAAAACAAAAGAAAATTCTTTTAAAAAAGGTTTATATTGGGCAACGTTGAGATACATCCAAATAGACATCTAAACTGCAGTGTTGGAGTGAGGATATATATACTACATACACTGGAGTGAAGTGGTCTATGTGAAGATTAATTTTAGGAACGTGTGAGAAGTTGTGAAGAGTCTATAAAAATGGCCGAGGGGGAGATATCAACTGCTTGTTACTCCAACGGGAGACTTTTTGGATTTACACCTTAGACACACTTAGCCCTAAAGGCCTTAATGAAGAATTTGATCTTAGACCATTTTTATAGACTCTTCACAACTTCTCACACGTGCTATTTTGATCGGACACTGCATATAAAACACCTGTGTATTTTGTATTTGAGGATACTCTGAAATGTAAGACTCT
Organism: Sphaeramia orbicularis; assembly: GCF_902148855.1. Taxonomy (NCBI): domain Eukaryota; kingdom Metazoa; phylum Chordata; class Actinopteri; order Kurtiformes; family Apogonidae; genus Sphaeramia; species Sphaeramia orbicularis. The sequence goes on along the minus strand of NC_043970.1, from coordinate 48,688,672 downwards.
TGATCATCTACAATTGGTCATATGTTTGAAAAGTTTTAATAATTTTTTTCTGTTATGACGTGTAACGCAGGTCACGTGTTATGATTAGACGCCACATATAGAACACCTGTGTAAGTTTCTGTCCTCAGTCTGATGAAGGGCCTTGGCCCGAAACATCACAATTAAATGGTTTGGGAGCTCACTGGTTGTGCGGACCTTCCTTTATTTTTTCTCACACTGTAAATTGCTCACTAGGGAACAAACCAAAACCAACAGTTCCACCCACTGACCCGGACGCCCATAATGTCAGGTACCAACCAAAAGAAATGAAAATAAAATGAACTGATTTTGTGTAATTATAACAATACACAACACACACACCCACATTGCTGCTAAATAATTGACCTTGTTACACAAATAATAATAACAGGTCCCGTTCAGGGTGGTGGTGGCGGCAGCGTGCAGTGAAAGTGAAACTAAAGACGTTTTACTAATTCCTCCATTGCTGCATATCCACTATGTTGAAACCGGTTCGACTCAGCTTGGCCCGTCTCTCAAGAAATTTTATGGTTATTGTTATGGAAAAAAAATAATACTCTACTCATTCGTCCTCAAAATAAGAAATGGTCAATTCATACGATCAGTGTTTTTTCAGTATAATTTTAATTGGAGCTCCGAGGTACGGTCGTACAGAGGCTGTCTGTATGAGTGTACAAGAAATTACAGTCGTCATTGTCTCTTATATGAAAACTAATTAAAAAATCATGCTCGCTCTGTGTCACAATGGTATCTCCTGCGCTAGAATGGAATGTCTGGAAGAGATAACGTCTGTGAGAAACTCCTGTGAGAAAGCTGTTTCCAACACAGATGTCCCTATGTCCTAGACCTAACACAGAATGCAAAACAATCCTTTGTCTAATAGGAATAAAACCCAGTCTTATATAATACAGAGTTCAACCAAACTCATATGTAATATAGAATATATGTAAACTGGCCATTACATTATTCACTGTTACAGTTTTTTCATGTTTTTTTTTACATTTGACTTGTAAAATCACAGTCTATTTTTGTCATTTCATTGATATTTTCTTGTATCTTAAAAATACAGGAAAAATCTGTAAAATAAACGGTAAAAATTCTGTTAAATTATAGATTTTTTTTACAGTGTAGGGATGAGAATCGATGAGAATTTAACGATTCAGATTCCATTAGTTTGCTTATTGATCTGATTCCTTATCAAGTCTCATTGGGTGAGGGAATAAAAGAGTACAGACGGGTGTGTTTGCATTAACTGTCTTTTATATTTTCATCTCTGCATATAAAATATAACATACAGTATGTACAAATAATAATAACAGATGACGCTGGGTCCAGTTTGGGACACACACACACACACAAACAAACACACACACACCATAAAGTGAAAGTGAAACTTAAGATGCTTTACTAATTCCTCTGTCTCCCGTTGCTGTGCACCTCATTTCCTTTCCCCCACCTTCGGAAACTTGTATCTGAGGGGATACGACATCTGAACCTGCTGGAACTTTTTGCAAATGAAGTTACAGTGCATATACCTGTAGGGGAAAAACTACAAGAACTACTTTTTTTTTTTTTTTTTTTTAAATTGTAGTATTTTTTTCTTTCCACCAACAGGTGTTGCCTCTGCTGAATAACTCACAGCTTCTTAGATTTGAACAATTAGCATATATATCAGGATAATTGGGTTTTGCTCATTCTGCATAATTGAGCTCCTTGTTAGTTTAATGTAAATGACTGTTTTTGTTAACTTTACATCTTCATTATGACTTGTTACTTGTCACATCCACCTAACGAGGCTCCTCATTACGTTATTTTATGTAATGTCCTTAAGTGGCTCTCACAGGAGGAAATGCTTGCAGGTGTTTAACATAAATTTGATGTTTCTCTGCTGGGGCCATCCCTTCTAAATTATACATATCTGCCAACATTGGGATTTGAAAAGAAAGACTGGTTTTCCAGCTTCCTGTCCTATCGTCACGACAACTGTTGGCAGAGTGTTTAACCTTCGTCCTACCAACATATTTCATATCCTGATCCTACCAAACTGGTGACATATGGACCCCACTGTGTATATGATGATATCACGTCTAAGTAACAGACAGGAAACATCATTTAATTTTGGAATGTTTTTATTACGTATGAAAACAGTTTGTATCGTAAAACATTGTTACAATAACCTCTTGCTCGACCCCTGGCTCGACTCCTTGCATGACTCCGGCCATCAGCTCACTGGAGAGGTTGATCTGGTCTAGCTCCAACAACAATCTCATCAGGTTGAGGAGGTTGGTTTGCAGCATCTTGGGCCACACAAACTTCCTGAACAGATTCAGGATCACTGTAATCAGATGGCTCCGAGATGTGATCGACTTCTGGGTCGGATGTCTCGGAACCTTCAGCCTCAGAGCTGTCTTCTGCCTCTAAAATAGACCTAAGAGTTTGTGCAGCAGTGGACCTTGTTCTTCTATTTCTATTCGCCATCACTTATTGAAATAAATAAAATTATATTTTACATGCACATTATGGACTAAGGCAGTGCAGTGGTTAGCACTGGTGCCTCACAGCAGAAGGTCCTGGGTTCGATTCCAACACCAGTCATTGGGGGTGGGACCTTTCTGTGTAGAGTTTGCATGTTCTCCCCGTGTCTGTGTGGGTTCTCTCCGGGTACTCTGGCTTCCTCCCACCATCCAAAGGCATGCACTGATAGGTTAATTGGTTAATCTAAATTGCCCATACAGGGTGGGGAAGCAAAATTTACAATGAACATTTAGTTGTTTTTTTCTCAGCAGGCACTACGTCAGTTGTTTTGAAACCAAACATATATTGATGTCATAATCATACCTAACACTATTATCCATACCTTTTCAGAAACTTTTGCCCATATGAGTAATCAGGAAAGCAAACGTCAAAGAGTGTGTGATTTGCTGAATGCACTCGTCACACCAAAGGAGATTTCAAAAATAGCTGGAGTGTCCATAAAGACTGTTTAGCATGGAAAGAAGAGAATGACTATGAGCAAAACTATTACCAGAAAGTCTGGAAGATACTATTAAAGAAGAATGGGAGAAGTTGTCACCCGAATATTTGAGGAACACTCGCGCAAGTTTCAGGAAGCGTGTGAAGGCAGTTATTGAGAAAGAAGGAGGACACATAGAATAAAAACATTTTCTATTATGTACATTTTCTTGTGGCAAATAAATTCTCATGACTTTCAATAAACTAATTGGTCATACACTGTCTTTCAATCCCTGCCTCAAAATATTGTAAATTTTGCTTCCCCACCCTGTAGGTGTGAATGTGACAGTGATTGTTTGTCTCTGTATGTTCAGCCCTGCGATGAACTGGAGACTTGTCCAGGGTGAACCCCACCTTTGCCCATAAGTAGCTGGGATAGGCTCCAAGTGACCCCCGTGACCCTGGTGAGGATAAAGCGGGTTCAGAAAATGAAGGAATGAATGAATTATGGACTAAGAAAAACCACTATTCAACTGGGGTCCATTTGGACCCCAGTTGCAAGTTGAATACAGTACCCATTACGTCAGATTGTTTTTGGAACGAATATAAGCAGTTGAACAAGGACACACAGACAGACAAACTCCTAGCACAAAGTGATCATTCAATGAATGATACTGCAGAGACATATAAAAAGCCTGTCCTGGGGTCCAGATGGACCCCAGCTGGTAGGAGGAAGGTTAACCCATAAAGACCCAGAGCTACTTTTGTGGGAGTTCCAGAATATTTTTTTCCTCTATATTTTACTTTTAGTTGATTTATCACCATTTATTGTGACATTATCCTCTGTATTTTGTGTTTATTCAGTGGACATCATGTATTTTCCTACATTTAATTCACTGATCATGTTGTTGTTCATAAAAACTCTGATTAAAGTTCAGGGTTATATCAAAAACAGAGAAAACTGAAAAAAGTGACCTTTTCAGCAAAATGTATCATTAACTGAACATAAAACAAGTGTCTCCATCAGGGTGTAAAATTAACACCCACCAAGCGCCAATGGTGTGTAGAAAATTTGTTTGGTGAGTAAAACAAAAACACACACTTGCCAGTGGCCGATCCAATGCACTGAACAAATTGCACAATATGTTGAAATAAAAAGTCATTTTATGTGCACGTTGTAGTCAGTATGTGACTCTTCTGCAGCTCTAAGTGTATAGGACTTCCACACCGAAACCTGTCACTGGTCTATTTTACACTTCTATATTTCCCACAAATGCAAAGCCCCACTGTGGGAGTTTCAGTCATGGACACTCCAGTCTCCATTTTTTTTTACAATCACTTCCTTATATGAGACATCACGCAAAATGCAGGTTTTTCTTTAACAACAGTTTAAGCAGTGCATAAGTGTGACTTTCAGGAAGTCATAGCATGCAAGTTTTAAGTTTTCTTTGCCCACTTAAACAGGATAGCATGATCCGCTGCTCATTCACATGGACTCTTATTTGTATGAAGTCCTTTCTAAAACTAGTATTCAACAGCCTCAGTGTAGCCGGTGCTTGGCTCCTCTAGTGTTATTGCCTATTTCTGTCTGTGCTCCACTCATGTATTGAACCATGTGCCTACTTATCTAAGCCACTATGATGCCTGATAGGAGCTTTCATGTCGTGCCGAGGCAGGTTAGGCCGGTAGTTTGATGGTGTTGTTCCCCTCTGGGGGTCCATCATGATGATGACTGTCCGACCTTAGGTTAGACTCTCAACATTACACTGGAAAAAATCCAAATCTTACCAAGTGTATTTTTCTCATTTCTAGTCAAAATATCTCAACACATTTAAAATAAGACAAAATCACCTAAAGCACAGGTGTCAAACATGCGGCCTGGGGCCAAATCTGGCCCACCAAAGGGTCCAGTCTGGCCCTTCGGATGAATTTGTAAAATGCTAAAATTACACTAAGATATTAACAATCCTTTTTTTTCTCTTCTTTTCTTTTTTTTTAAATAATATATATATGTATATGTCGAGGCCCAAAACGGAATCTGAATCGGGCCGGCCCAGAATGGAATCCTGCTGCTATAATGTTATTTTTATACCATGTTTAATGCAAATGATCCATAATTCCATAATTTGTCATAATTTTACATTTTCAGTTTTACATACCTTGAGTAACTATTTTCAATTTCAGTCGATTTCACTGTACCATATATTGGTGGGGAGTACCACTAGGTTCTATTTGTAAATAAAGTGTATTATAGTTTACAATTAAAATGTTGTTTGTTTCATTTTTTTTTTCACATATTTGCAAATTCCATGTATTGATTTTTGTAATAATTTAGATCATTTGCATTAAACATGGTATAAAAATAACATTATAGCAGCAGGATTCCATTCTAGGCCGGCCTAGAATAGAATTCCATTCTGGGCCGGCCCGATTCTGAATCGGGCCAGATTCCGTTTTGGGCCTCGATATAGATATATATAGTCTCTAGTTATTACTCAAATGTTGTTTAAAAAAAAAAAAAAACCCTGTTATTTACAGTCTAATAACCATTAGCAATTGATTTACACTCAAATGTGTTACTGCAGATCAGGTTGAACAAGAACAGTAATGGTATGAATTGCATTGTATGGGATGATGCATAAGCGTCCACTGTGTTGGTTGATATGCAAGTAAAACAACAAAATCCATGAATATACAAGAGAACAACTTTGAATAGCTGTCCACTGTAGTGACCACTATGCATGAAAGGGTTAATTCCCCCATACCAAGCTAAACAGTAGCAGAAGGATTTGCAGTGTTAGACAAAGGCGTCTTGTCTCTAAGTTAAATTTAATATAGTATTGGCTTCACTATCTTCAGACAACTTTTTTTTTTTTTTTTTTTTTTTTATCATCTGTGCATCTCAGACCTGGGCCCCCTTTTTGATCATTTCCGAAATCTTGTCATGAGGGGCTGAGTTTTCTTTCTTATGAAAAGACAGGAGAAAAAAACATTTAGAGCAGGTGGAAAGATGCCACATGGGGCTCATGGAAATCTGTTTTGAAGGAAAAGAGGAAAAACTCTGAGACGAGTGTATGCAAGAAAAGTTCAGAGAAAGCATGTATTCAAAGACTTCCTTCTGTCTGTCAGGTCTCTGCAGTCACAGAATTAAAAGCTGCGTATCGACACTCCTTTGTGTACTTGTCATGTCCTATCTCAGGGACGGCAGGTTTGCTGCAGGGTCTCGCAGGACTGGTTGGCGGGCATGTGGGCTGCCGCCGTCCTCTGGCTGTCTTGTCGAATGAGCTGGATGTGAAGTGATTCCTGAGTGTTGCACCTCACTTGCATCTTATCCCCGCAAACAGATGCCTGCTGACACGGGGATTTGTGTTTTGACAAAACCACCGTGAGGACGTGAGACATGAGGGAGAATCAGGTTTTTAAAAGACAAAATAAAGTTGAGTGCTGAGCGGAAAACCAGAACAAACGGCGTACATTCGCTACCCTAAGTGCGGTAGCGTTATGACATCCTGTGCATTTTAACACTGATCAAACCTCTGGGTATGGAGGCTTTAACCTTCCTATGCATCAAGAGACCTTTGAACAATAGAGAGAATCGTAAAACTTAGAGTAGGATCCTCCGAGTGTACACGTATGCGATTCTATGCATCTTTTTTTTTCTTGAATTCTGAAGCTTTTTATATTTTTAGGTAACGTTGCCTCGGAGGGTAAAAGAACCTTCTGAGAAATTAATGATTCATAATCCCTCTTAGCAACACACCCAGGTAAAATGTGAATGTTTCTTCTTGGAGAGAACTATAACGGTTTCTATCACGGTGTGTTAATTTAATTTAATTTGATTCTGATTTGAATTGATAAAGCACTTTGTGACTCTGTCTGTGAAAAGTGCTCTATAAATAAAATTTACTTACTTACTTACTTATGTCTTATTGTTTAAACCATTTTCATAGTATTTGATTAAACTGTTACCTTACAATTTAATCATGTTTTTAGATGTAAAGCACTTTGGTCTTCATATTGTTTTTAAGTGCTACACTGTAAAAAAAAAAAAAAAAATTTGTCATTGAACAGAATTTTCACTGTTTATTTTACAGATTTTTCTTGTATTTTTAAATGCAGGAAAATATCAATGAAATGACAAAAATAGACTGTGATTTTACAATAACGTGAAAAAACTGTCACTGTGAATAACCAAAACATTTCAATTTTTTAAACGAAATGTTTTCTTTTTTCACTGAAAAATACAGTTAATACATTTGTAAATGTATCATAATTTCACAAATATTTATTTTCTATTTATGAGATGAAATTGTTCATTTAAAGTTTAATACTGTAAAAATAATAATAAAACAAGATAAAATTACTGACAATTAACTGTAAAAGAAGTATTTGTTCTGTAAGTTTAACAAGACTTGTTTGTTAATTGACAAATATCTTGTGTGATTACAGGAGGTTTCATAACAAAAATGTTGAATAAATGTATTTTTGTGAATGTATAACATGTATAAGCACTGATAAACTGTCAAAATACAGTTTTTATCAGTGGATTGTACAACTTAGTCTCATTGAAAATGATAGATAGATAGATAGATAGATAGATAGATAGATAGATAGATAGATAGATAGATAGATAGATAGATAGATAGATAGATAGATAGATAGATAGATAGATAGAGACAGACAGACAGACAGACAGATAATTTGATTGTTTTAATACATGAAAATAATAATAATAATAATAATAATAATAATAATAATAATAATAATAATAATAATACATTTTATTTATAGGCGCCTTTCTTGGCACTCAAGGACACCGTACAGTAAAACAGGAGAGTTAAAAACAAACAATAAAGCAGAGTAAAAATAGAAGGCAGGTTAAAAATTTGGACAGTGCAATTGTGTTCACAGAGAGAAAGAGGTCCTAAACAGATGGGTTTTGAGTCTGGATTTGAAGAGAGGAAGTGAAGTGGTGTTTCTGAGATCCGGTGGCAAGGAGTTCCAGAGCTGGGGAGCAGAGCGGCTGAATGCTCTGCTCCCCATGGTGGTGAGACGGGCAGGGGGAACAGTGAGGTGGATGGAGGAGGAAGATCTGAGGGTACGAGAGGGAGTGGCAACATTAAGTAGGTCAGACAGATATGGAGGGGCGAGGTTATGGATGGCCTTGAATGTCATTAGAAGGATTTTAAATTCAATCCGGAACTTAACCGGGAGCCAGTGAAGCTGTTGAAGGACAGGAGTGATGTGGTTAGTGGAGGGGGTCCTGGTGATGATGCGAGCAGCAGAGTTCTGAACCAGTTGAAGTCATATTCTTTATTAAACATTAAAAAGTCCAAAAATATGCAAAATCTCATGTAAAGTTAGGGCAAAAAACTATTTTTTAATTATGGAAAATTACCGTATTTTTATGAGATGGTTATTTTCCATTATTTAACAGTATTTCTTCTGTACCCCTGCTGCCGGAATATTACCGGGTTTTTTTTGTTTTTGTTTTTTTTTTTGTTTTTTTTTTTTACAGTGTATCTAAATTAACTTTGATAACAAACAGTGTTGTTTTTTTTTAGCACTTTTGGAAAAGAAAAATAACTCAAACAAGATGTGAATCAAAGTCAAGTGTTTATTATTATTATTATTATTATTATTATTATTATTATTATTATTATTATTATTATTACTGCAAGGATTTGTAAATCATACATCTTTCAAAGAGACGTGCAGTGACCTGTCAATCAGCTGGGGTGGCACTGGCACCCGAGGTGTCCAGTCAGGTTCTAGAGGTGGCTGGCACTAGTTAGCAATAGTTTCCTCAGCATTACCCACCCTACTCTTCCTCTGATTGGCTCATCAGTCCTCATACCCATAGTTAACCAATCTAATCAGTGAAGGCACCGAGTACTAGCCAATTAGAGGCAGAGTAGGGCGGGTCATAGCTTCACCATCCGAGGGGAAAACATGGGCAATTTGGCTCAGATACTACTGAATGGTGCGCAATAGGGGGATTTAGAAGTGGGTATATCCAGTGCTGACTGAAAAACAAGTGGGTAAACTCCATATAACCCCATATACCCTGGACTACAGCACTGAGAACAAGGCACTGGCCATTAGGGCTGTTTATTGGCAAGAATCTGGTGATACAAATCACAATACTGGGATCACAATATGATGTATCATGATGTATCATGATACTGTTAAAAAGGCAATTTTTTGTTTGTTTCTTTTTTTCAAATGGTTATTTCCTTGAAGAATTGAATTACACCAGAAATATGCACAAATACTGAACACATTTTTATTTGGTCAGAACAGGATCTAATGCTATATCACAACATTTCCCTGTATTAAAACTTAAATTATATTTTACAGACATCACAGTTTAAGATCCTGTTCAAATGTTCATATTCTATTAGTTCATAACTAACATCAGAACCTTATTTTGTGCAATCCCAACAAAGGAACTAACATTATTTAATAAAAGAGTGTTAAATAATAACAAATAAAATATAAACAAGAAAGAAAAACAAAATACAAAAATGAACCTCCACCATATCTGCATTTGAATAAACGCCTAAAAATATCGATACAGTATTGTGAAAGGAAATATTGCAATATATTGCAGAGCCGATATTTTCTTACTCCCCTATTGGCCGCCACAGTCTGGTCGGAGCACAGGGTCCAGACAAAACCTCTTATACCTTACTCCTTATCCAGGGGAAAAAATGAACAGTTAATGATACGAGAAAAGATGAAATTAACTTAATCAAACCAAATGGCCGCTGTTAAAAGTGTACTGAGGAAAATGACCCACTTCAGGATGATCAGAGGCTTACAAAATCATCCAGTATAATCAGACTGATCAGGAGAAATGAGCTTCCATCAGTGAAATTTTGCTCAAAGACTGACTTTTTTTTTTTTTTTTTTTACACAGATGGATAAGTAGAGGGTTTTTTTTTTTCTTCTTCTTCTTTTAAGGCATAAGGGTAGGATTTTACAGTACAAATATTCATATGGAAGTCAAAGAACACAAACTCCCACCAAGGTTACTATCGTTAATGAAAACTAACAAAATGACGAAAACAAGAATTGAAAAAAACATTTTTGTTAACTGAAATAAATAAAAACTGTAATTAAAAGAAAACAACAATAACTAACTGAAACTGTATTGTGTGTTTACAAAACTAACTAAAACATAAAAAATTGTGGAAAAAATTCCCTCCGTTTTCGTCTTTGTCAATGTTGGATTGATACGAAAGCGATTTATTTCGCTCTAGCAATTTTAGCTAGCGGCACCGTACGGTACTTCACGGTCTGTCACTTGTGGTTTAGAGTGGTCTTCTGGTCCCCACTCTACCTGGAAACATGGAGACTAAAGTTGAGAGAAAGCAGCAGAATCCTATCTGGAATTTATGTGAATATGACGGCGAAGAAGGTAAAAGATACGACAAAACTAAAATTAATAGTAAAACTAAACTAAAACTAAGCATTTAGAAAAAAAACAAAACAAAGAAAACTAATAAAAACTAGCAAACCTGCTCTAAAAACTAATCAAAACTAACTGAATTAGAGAGCAAAAAGTCAAAACTAAATAAAACTAAACTATAATGAAAAATCCAAAACTATTACAACCCTGACTCCCACCACCTTAGCCCCTCCCCCACGCCCATCCAGTCCCCATCTCTTGACGAAACAGGCGAACAAATACACAAGCTGTGTGTGTGTGTTAACGTTGGAGGTGTGCAAGATCATCTGAAGTGGGTGCAGGTGGAGTAGCTCTGCAGATGATTGTATGGCCTTTGAAGATGCTTCCACAGCTCACTCTCATTCACTTTGCATCATTTATGTGAATGTGCTTGACTATTGATTCATCCCAGTTGAGTGTAAACACAGTTGTCAACAATGTGGAACCCACGTCGCATGTTGATTAAATTCCACCATGAAATCCATTTAACGTGTGTTTCCTATTCTCAGGTAAAATTAAAGACCATGTGTTGAGAATAAAAGCTTGCAGCATAAACAGCAGCAACACTTAGTATCGTTCAGCCTGTTTTGACTCCAGTCCATATTCATCTTACTGCTGTAACAAAGCATTATAGCATTGAACAGTGACAGCACACTTTTGGTTTTACAAACAGGTGAAAATGGCATTTACAGAGAATCTTCATAGCCAGGTTTCATGTCTTTGTTTCATCCATCCATTATCCTCCACTTTATCCGGGGCTGGGTCGTGGGGGTAACAGTCTAAGCAGGGATGCCCAGACTTCCCTCTCCCCAGACTCCTCCTCCAGCTCTTCCGGGGGGACCCCGAGGCGTTCCCAGGCCAGGCGTGTTTTCAAAAGAATTACGCTTCAACCACGACTCCATTGTTTGAGTTTTCAAGTGATTGACAGGCGATGCTAGGTGGCATATGACAGGGTGGGTCGAACCATTCTGGTATGGGGGAGACTCTGGGCTTTTAGGATGATGAAATTGAACAGTCTGTTGAATAAAAAAATCATTTTATGAACTTATATATGTTCCTGAAATATTTGATTAATTTAATATTCATTCATTCATTCATTCATCCATCCATTATCCTCCGCTTTATCCGGGGCCGGGTCGTGGGGGTAACAGTCTAAGCAGGGATGCCCAGACTTCCCTCTCCCCAGACTCCTCCTCCAGCTCTTCCAGGGGGACCCCGAGGCGTTCCCAGGCCAGGCGAGAGACATAGTCTCTCCAATGTGTCCTAGGTCTTCCCCGACGTCTCCTCCCGGTGGGACATGCCCGGAACACCTCCCCAGGGAGGCGTCCAGAAGGCATCCGAAACAGATGCCCGAGCCACCTCAGTTGGCCCCTCTCAATGTGGAGGAGCAGCGGCTCTACTCCGAGCTCCTCCCTGGTGACTGAGCTCCTCACCCTATCCCTAAGGGTGCGCCCAGCCACCCTGCGGAGGAAACTCATTTCAACCGCTTGTATCCGGGATCTTGTCCTTTCGGTCATGACCCAAAGCTCATGACCATAGGTGAGGGTAGGAACGTAGATTGACCGGTAAATTGAGAGCTTCGCCTCTCGGCTCAGCTCCTTCTTCACCACGACATGCCGGTACAGCGACCGCATCACTGCAGACGCTGCACCGATCCGTCTGTCAATCTCACGCTCCATCCTTCCCTCACTCATGAACAAGACCCCAAGATACTTGAACTCCTCCACTTGGGGCAAGGGCTCCCCACCATCTTTTCATCTGATCTTTAGTATTTGTTTTAGTTGTTTTTTGTTTCAAATAATTTTTAAACTGCATTAAAGCTTTTTATAACAAGCTGGTGTGGTCCTAGGGCTGGGACTGTGCTGCTGGGGGTGCTGGAGGTTGTGTTGGGGGAGGTTGATGGTGTCCTCCCCTCCTCAGGCTCTATGTGCTATTGTGCAATTGTCAAATTTGTTGGAAAGACACCACCTACAAACCAGTGGCAGCTGCTCGTCTTCCAAAGAGGGGAAGCTCATTGTTGGCTTACATAAAAAAAAAAATTGTCAAGTTATTTAAACATAAATTTGGCCCTCCGTTCCTTTTTAAGAAAATGGTCAGTGACCTATCGTACCAAGTAGGCGTCTTTTCCAGGGACTTGATAGCTAGTTCACTCCGACCTATGACTGATTTAACTGTCTACAAAATTATATTAAACTTGAACAAGAAATGATTAAATTATGTAACTGAAAAAACAAAACATTGAAATTATGTTAAATTGAAACAAGGAAGTACAATGAGTGTGTTTTATTTACAGTGCAAGAAGTGAACAAGTAATTTCGTAGTGGTTTCTCTTAGTCTTCTCTTAGTTGGACTTTTTCTTGAGGAATTTTACTGTAGCTACAATACAACTTTATTCGCTGATCCAAACTTTTCTTTTTCTGTCGACGTCCTTCCTTTCAAAACTATTTATTTTCTTGACTACACTTTTATTACATACTCCTGTCATGTCAGTTCTATTTGTCATGTTAACAATACGCTGGTTACTATGTTTTCTAATCCTCCGCATTCATTAATTTCCAATATCAACCACAAATATCACATGGAGTGGAGAAAAAAAAAAAAAAACAATTACAGGGTGGGGAAGCAAAATTTACAATATTTTGAGGCAGGGATTGAAAGACAGTGTATGACCAATTAGTTTATTGAAAGTCATGAGAATTTATTTGCCACACGAAAATTGACACAATAGAAAATGTTTTTATTCTATGTGTCCTCCTTCTTTCTCAATAACTGCCTTCACACGCTTCCTGAAACTTGCGCAAGTGTTCCTCAAATATTCGGGTGACAACTTCTCCCATTCTTCTTTAATAGTATCTTCCAGACTTTATCGTAATAGTTTTGCTCATAGTCATTCTCTTCTTTCCATTATAAACAGTCTTTATGGACACTCCAACTATTTTTGAAATCTCCTTTGGTGTGACGAGTGCATTCAGCAAATCACACACTCTTTGACGTTTGCTTTCCTGATTACTCATATGGGCAAAAGTTTCTGAAAAGGTATGGATAATAGTGTTAGGTATGATTATGACATCAATATATGTTTGGTTTCAAAACAATTGACGTAGTGCCCGCTGAGAAAAAACAACTAAATGTTCATTGTAAATTTTGCTTCCCCACCCTGTAGAGTTGTCTGAGTGTCAGAGAGGAGCGGAGATGAATTTCCTTCAGTGTTTTGTACCTCTGGGGTCTGAGCTGTACTTGTTTCATTGTGGTTAAATCCTGTGGGTTAATAAGCATCACAGGCTTCTGTCAGTGGAGAGAGGGGGAATCAATAACTTGAGAGAAGGCAGTCAAGACAAAACAAGGTGTCGTCCAGCCGCCATGCAGCACAGCTTATTGAATCTGACGTCTTTTATTAAGAGTCATGGCATGGGGGCTCTGTTGTTTGCCACCAATTACAGCCACTGGTCTATTTGCCCCCTCACCTCTACAAGATGAACACTTTGTATCTGATTAGGTCTATGCTGCATCTCAGAGGAGCGGCAGGACCCTGTATGATGAAAAAGGATTAAAGGGTTAGTGAGGTAACTTCTGGTTAAACCTGGAGTTTTCAGTATCACAGAGGTGGTTTAGCTCTTAGAACACAGGTGTCAAACATGCAAGCATCCAAAGTGCATTTACAGTAGACCGTGGACTGACCCCAGTGAATATATGCACGATCTACTGGGACTGAGGAGATTTACTGAGTCTAGTTCAGATCAAGTACTTTATACAACACACATACTACTGCTGTGGACCAGCAGGGGACCACTTTATTCTTGTAAACTATGATATTTTTCCCACCTGTTTTTAACTTATGACATTACTCTTGTAATATTATGATTTATTGTCGGAATATGACGACTTTAATCTCATAAACCAGGGGTGTCCAAACTTTTTTTCAAGAGGGCCAGATCTGATTATGTGGACATTGCCAGGGGCCAGTAGTCCCTTCAGACATTTTTTAAACAGTAAAAATTACATATAAATGCGCTGTTCTACAACAATTTTATTTTCATTGTCACAATATCATTTTTTTAAATGGCAATGTAACCAAATCTAAGCCACTCAGGTGTGAACAAATTAAAAACAAAAAAAAAACAAAAAAAAAAAAAAAACAATTCTGCCTTCCTTTCACATCTGGAGTCAGATAACATAGAACAAACTGTGTGGAGTATCTTAAACGTCCAAGAAGTTGATCAAAATCTTAACCCCACATTCATTTTAAACATGACTTGTATGAGTAATCATTACTCATACATTACTCAGTAATGCAAAGTCTGTTAACATTTAAGATGAAAACATATGACTCTTACTCTTGTCTTTCACAAAATCATTCAGAAAGTAATATTTGTGTCACATCTACAAGTACATAACACCAGCAGTTAGAGGCAACTAACCTGGCAACTTGGTAGCCTGCCTTGGTGGTGAATTCATTGAACTCCCAGGTTCACATGAAGAGTCACTGTTGTGAGTTTAAAGCAGCTTGAATTTGCTTCACTTTTTCAGAACGCTCACTCCCTGCTAGCTTGTCGTATGCGTTAGCATGTTTTGTCTGCTCCTGTCTCTTTACATTGAATTCCTTAAACAAGACAACAGTCTGTTGACAAATTAGGCAAACATAATTGCCTCGATTTTCAGTGAAAAAAATTGTAATTCCCATCTCTCCTGGAAGTGGTGGCCCTCACTGTCAACTTTGTTTTTTTTAATTTACAGGCGCCGTGGTTAGAAATTAGCGAAAAAGGTTCACGGCAAAGTCACAGAGCCAGATAGAGTTAGAGTGGTGCTGCCACAATGAGGTGAAAGGAGAAACTGCATTTTGAACCTTTTATGATTCATGTACTCGGTTCAACAGTCCAAGCGGGCCGTAAATAATACATTCTAAAACCCAAGCTGTGGGCCGTATAAAATCTGACCGCAGGCCGTGATTGGCCCCTGGGCCGGACTTTGGACATGCCTGTCATAAACAAATGACATTTTTGTTAAATTATGAGGTTTTTTTTTTTTTAGAACTACGACTTTATTCTCATAACATTGTGATTCTTTTTGTATTCGACTTTATCATCATAAAATTACAGGTTTTATATAGATATTTTATGACTTTATACTCGTAGTGACAAGAGTTTTTATTTTCTCATGTGGCCCTAATACTCCGTCGTAGTTTTATTCTCCAGTTCTCCTGTATTTGAAAAACTGGGTTAGCCTCAGTTTCAGTTAGTTTACTAATCATGTAGGAGCACAAGGTTCAGAATCACAAAATGAAGATAAAAACCATGAAAGATCTGATCATGAAACCAAGAGCTTTACTAAGAAGTAACGTTAGCCAAAACAATACGTAATTTAAGGTCTGATTTGACCCAAAAATACAGCATAAATTAATGTTAGCTGACACCAAACAGGATCCACAGATCTAGGTTTGGTTTCCTGGATTTGTGGATCCATCTCTTTTCTTTGTCTTTTGGTGTCTGTAAAACGACAGCTCCAACTGCTTTTCAAACCTATTCGTACAATCAATCGCGCAGCAGCTCTTCCCCATTTTTAATTAAATATTGTTCTTCAGTGAAGCCAACGCTGTCACTCATCTCCCTCTTTCTGCCACTCAGTGGGCGGAACTACGGTGACTTCCGCTAGCGGTGATGTCACAAGCATACCCTCTATAAGGTACTCGGAAAATGGTGGTGCATTTGAGGGGCGTTGGGTGATAAAATATCAGTAACCATGTTTTATATGGGTTACATTTATACACCCTGAGATCCTTTCCCAGCAGAATTTTTTGTTTGTTTTTTACATGGCCTACTACATCCAACCAACACATTAATTTGAACACTGGCAGTAATGCAGATATCGCATAAAGCACATGTGGATCTGACTACAGGGTGGGGAAGCAAAATTTACAATATTTTGAGGCAGGGATTGAAAGACAGTGTATGACCAATTAGTTTATTGAAAGTCATGAGAATTTATTTGCCACAAGAAAATTGACATAATAGAAAATGTTTTTATTCTATGTGTCCTCCTTCTTTCTCAATAACTGCCTTCACACGGTTCCTGAAACTTGCGCAAGTGTTCCTCAAATATTCGGGTGACAACTTCTCCCATTCTTCTTTAATAGTATCTTCCAGACTTTCTGGTAATAGTTTTGCTCATAGTCATTCTCTTCTTTCCATTATACACAGTCTTTATGGACACTCTAACTATTTTTGAAATCTCCTTTGGTGTGACGAGTGCATTCAGCAAATCACACACTCTTTGACGTTTGCTTTCCTGATTACTCATATGGGCAAAAGTTTCTGAAAAGGTATGGATAATAGTGTTAGGTATGATTATGACATCAATATATGTTTGGTTTCAAAACAATTGACGTAGTGCCTGCTGAGAAAAAACAACTAAATGTTCATTGTAAATTTTGCTTCCCCACCCTGTATAATTAGTATATCTGCAAATAGGTCTAGATACGGCCATGCCATGATAATAAAGGCATTTTAATGTTTAAAGAGAGTGCCTTGGATTTTTCTTCCAGTGTGATAAATACTTTTTGGAATCCCTTTTTCCAAAGAGCACCTCGAACAACTTCTTTTTTGGTCCGAGAAGCATTCCTTCCCAAACATTTTTAGAATTTTTTGTTTGTTTTTTACATGGCCTACTACATCCAACCAACACATTAATTTGAACACTGGCAGTAATGCAGATTTCACATAAAGCACATGTGGATCTGACTATAATTATTATATCTGCAAATATGTGACTCTAGCCCTTTCATGCATAGTGATCACTACAGTGGACAGTTATTCGACAGCTGTTCTCTTGTATATTCATGGGTTTTGTTGTTGTAGTTCCATATCAGCGAATACAGTGGACGCCTATGCATCATCCCATACACTGTAATTCATACCATTACTGTAACTTTGCTGTTCTTGATAAACCTGTTCTGCAGTAACATGTTTGAGTGTAAAAAAAAAAAAAAAAGGTAATTGTGATTAGACTGTAATTAACAGGGTTTTTTTTTTTTTAAGTTTTGGGGTTTTTTTGCATATCATCTCCATGAAGTGAGTTAGAATATGTTAAAATGTAAGAAAACATCAGATTAGCAGCGTTAAAAACGTTTTTATTTCATAGTTCTCACACAGTATATCAATAAATTCAGGTTTCTTTGCTTCTAAAATGAAATGCATGATGTCCAGCTGAGTGGACATTTTTTTAACTCCATGAAAAATAAGTTAACCCTTTCATGCATGAATTATGAAAAAAAGATAATTTTGGTGTGCTGAATCCAAACATCACATTAATTTTGCTCAATCAGGTCAACTTTCTGAACTATGCTACATATTGGCTTTTTAACATTTTTGCTTACATTTATGGGCATTTTCACATCATATGATACAAAATTCTTTCATATTTCTTGCAATAAATGAGTTCTGAAGATTTTACTTTTGCCAATTTATGATTAATGTTTTTTTTTTTAATATTACAGGTGAATGAAATGGCTTCGACTAGAAGATCTTGCAAAAATAAGCCTGACATATTCTGCTACATCTGCAGTGAATACACCATTGTACCTAAAAGGAATCAAGTCACAAGTTTCATAAAGTGTGCTTACCAATCTTATTTTGGTATTACACTTGGTGACCAAGATAAAGTTTGGGTGCCACACATGGTATGAAAGTCATGCACCGAGTATCTGCGTCAGTGGACCAAAGGCAAGAAGAGTTCTATGAAGTTTAATAAATACATCCTGTTAGAAAATGATTTTTTTTTTCTCTTTAAACCTATTTTGGGTGAGAACTACATAAAAAATCAAATGATAAAGTCACAAAAATTGAATCAATTTTGTGAGACGATCAAATTTTTCAAAATCAAATTAGCAAAAAAACCTGACCTGATTGAGAAAAACAGATTTCATTTTTGGATTTAGCGGTGCAAAATGGTCCTAATTCAGTTGAAAAAACCTAGACAACTTGCAAAAAACATTTTTTTGTAACCCAGTGTTATCATTTGTTAGACAAAACAGGTTTTTTTTTTTTTGCATATTATCTCCATGAAGTGAGTAATAACTAGCAATAGAATATGTTAAAATGTGAGAAAACATCAGCAGCATTAAAGGTTTTTGTTTCATTGTTTTCACATCACTTACTGATATTGGCTTTTAAACACATGTTCCTTTACTTCAAAAATTAAATGCATGAACATTTTTGTTACTTCATGACAAAAAAAAAAATAACTCCATCGCATTGTTTCTTTCATGCCGAAGGAGGAATAAAAACACTCAAGAAAAAAAAAATCTTGACTAAGTTTCTCATAATTCATGCATCAAATGTCGATCATCTAGTTCCAACACCTTCCCTTTTGTGCAAACACACTTTTTAACTACAGTTGCAAACTTTTTGTTTGACAGAACAAGCTGAAAAACTTGATACCTGTGATACTCAGCATGAGCGATTTGTACGCTGCTGCATCATGAAGCCAAGGGGTTGCCAAGGTAACTTTAGGGTCAAAGCAAGATTTAAAGATTCACCGGTATTTACTGCTTACTGGGCTAAATCACCATGGCAACTTATCCCAAAATCTTCCTAACAGAACATCAAAACTTTAAAAGCACCACTTGCAAACTAATCAGTTCTCTTGGACACTGTGCACAAAGGTCCATCTTCTTGGAGCGGAGATGCCAAATAGTGAGAAGGTCCATTTGAGGGGAAAAGCTTTTAGAGTCAGCCCCATAGCTACTTGTGATTTATATCTAATAAATTACTTACAATAAATTGACATTATAAATTACTTTTCTGGAGCTGTACATCAGAAGCAGTTTTTTTTTTTTTTTTTTATATACCGGTGGCACATTTATGTATTCAGGACCTCAGGTAACAGTTGCAAGGTGGCTCTGGTGTTAACTGACCTTTCAGTTGCCTTTATTTTCCCTGGCCACCTTCCGGCACAGACCATAAAAGTGTCCCTTTAATAAATTGTAGGTAGACAATAACTTAGGATGACTGCATGATATTTAAAAATTACATAGACCCCAAAATGTTTACTGTTGTATATTAAATGTGGTCTAGTGCTTTTATAGGCTTCACCAGAGTGATGGATGTAATGGACTGCGTGCACATCCCCATCAGTGCTCCACTGGGAAAAAGTGCCCCAACATTCAGACTAAGTATATTAATAATTAAAGTATTCCTTTTAAGCCCATGAAGAAACATCCCAATAGCACAAGCATTGAAGTTGTAATATTTCTTTGGAGTTGTATTGTTGTGGTTGTTGTTACAATTGTTACAGCCTCCAAACTGCCCCAAAGGTAAAGGAGACCCCGACATAAGAGAAGGACACCACAGAAATTAAATGACTTAGGGCATTTTATTAATCAAATCAAACAAATATAATCCAGATCATTAAGAATTAAATCAATATAATAGGAGTGGACTTACCATTTGATTTTATCGTGAATTACTTGGGTAACCTACCACACGAGATGAAGAACTCTGATCGATATATTTTGTTAATACAGGGTGACCCAAAAAAAACGGGAATTTTTGAAGTGCATATTGGCAGACATGAGCAAGTGGCAGCACTGCGAGACAGTGACTTTGAGCAGGTAAATACACCCCCATTTTAATAAACATGGATTTTTTGAAAATGAACAGGGGATCTCAGTCACTGTCACTGCGAATCGTTACGTGGAGATGTTACGATCCTTCGTTACACCTGAACTGAACAATTTTCCACACGTTCAAGAAACCTGGTTTCAACAGGATGAAGTGACATCACACACTGCACGGCAATCATTGGCGGCTGTGTGAGAATTGTTTGGTAACCGTGTGATCTCAAGATTTGGTAACGTTCCCTGGCCCCCTAGATCGCCAGATTTGTCCGTTTGTGATTTTTTCTTGTGGGGCTATCTCAAGAGTAAAGTGTACACGACTCGACCAAGAACTCTGGATGAGTTAAAACAGAGAATTCAGGATGAAATTCACAGTATCCCAGCTGAGATGTTGCAGCGGTCAATGAGGAATCTCAACAGCAGATTTCAAAAATGCATTCGTACAGGAGGACGCCATCTACAGGAAGTAATTTTAAAAAAATGAAAATTCCATCATTGTTTCTTAAATGGCATGGTTTAAGGTTTCAATTACTATGAATAAAATATTTTTCTTCCAGCACTCTAGGTTTTATTGGATTGTTAAAAAGTTCCTGTTTTTTTGTGTCACCCTGTATTATTAGCAGGGGCAAAAAAAAAAAAAAAAAAAAAAAAGCCATAACTCGAAAATGGTTGTGCAAAGATCCCCCAACACTTCTGGACTGGACAACTGTTGTGAAGGAAATTTATGACATGGAAAGACTGACCTTCTGATTTTTTACACACTACTGATGAATGTAAAAAAAATATTGGGAAAATGGAATGTTAATAGTAATCAAAGAAATCCTTGAACTTCTATAATTCTATAATAATTTGTCCTGAACCTGTATTTTGTTTGTCTGGAGTTGGAACCTGGATGCTCTAATTATTGTAGTCTGTCTTTTGTTTGTTTTTTCTATTTTGTGTATCATAAAATGTGGAGCTAAAAATAAAATATATTACAAAAAAAATAATAATAATAATTTGCCAAAATAACAGGAACTCAAGAGCCAATACATACCAAAATGAACTCAAACAACCAAAAGGACCAGGAAGTGCCAACAAAAAATGGAGGGGGAAGGCAGGCCACCCCCTACAGCAGTGGTTCTCAGTCTTTTTCTATGGGCCCCCCCTTTTTGGAGGACAAAAAATCTCTAGGCCCCCCTCAACCCCCACAACATTGCAATAGTGGCGCAATTATAACTTTTATTGACAGAAACATCAGTATTGTAACAATACTTTTTGCTTTTCCATGAATAACTTATTGTTCAAATTAAAAATAACTTGGATTTTTTTGCTTGAACAATACAAATAAACCCAACAAGACTGCTCTATGAGACAATATTTTTCCAAATAAAAATAAGAAATACGCAATTATCTTAAAACTATGAAAATAAAGTAACTTTTTTTAGAACAACAAACACATTTTGGTAACAAAGATGAAAATTTTGAACAATATCAGTGGCTGCAATGAGCCTGTTTACATTGAACACCTCAGAACATTAAAGTGCAATCTGTACAAACAGTTCAAAAACAGAAACATTGCACATTTTTCTTTTCCAGTCCAGTCCTTTTCCATTCTCCAAACCTAAACTCTTTGTCTAGTCTAGTGACAGATCACCACGGCAGTAGATTTGTTTGTTGTACGTCCCTAAAATGAGTCCAGGGTGCTCCAACGCTAAAACATTAGTTCCACCTGCTACATGTTTTAACCTGAAAAGAAAAAAAAAAAAAACAAAAACACGCAGGAGAGATCCCATGCCCCCCCGGCAAGCCTTCCTGCCCCCCTAAGGGGCCCACCCCCACAGTTTGAGAAACACTGCCCTATAAGGATGTAGAAGCTGCTCCCCCTCCCCAGCTGAAAAAAAACCTCACTCTAACAAAATTTAAGTACGAAGAGACTGACCACCGGCCACCCCCAGGTCAAAACTAAAAGAAATTACCGTAAATGTGAACTTAAAGAAGAAGGCTTTGTAGCCTAAGACTTTAGCTGTGTTTCAGAGGTGTTGCTGCGTCTGGGTCTCTCGAGGCATTTAGTGTTACGCTCGGTCTAGGGCAGGCATGTCCAAAGTCCGGCCCGGGGGCCAATCACGGCCCGCGGTCGGATTTTATACGGCCCACCGCTTGGGTTTTAGAATGTATTATTTATGGCCCGCTTGGACTGTTGAACCGAGTACATGAATCATAAAAGGTTCAAAATGCAGTTTCTCCGTTCACCTCATGGTGGCAGCACCACTCTAACTCCATCTGGCTCTGTGACCTCGCCATGAACCTTTTTCGCTAATTTTCAGGAAAATGTAATGTGCAAAATTAATCTTTAAACTGTGTGGTTAAAGTTCTGATTCCATTACCTGTAGCTCCTGTGACTATTTTCTTCTAAATTGCTCTGAAATTATATAAATTTGGATTGTTATTACATAATGAACCATGTTATTACATTTTTTTTTTTTTTTTAATAAAAATGTGTCAAGTGCATTTTGTAATAAATTTCTCAAATTGTAATAACTTACTACAGAATGTGAAAAAATTTACTACATAATGCGTTGACATAGTTGATTTCAAAATGCGTCAGTTTATTACATAATGCGGCTTTATTACAAGATGACGTGACATTCTTATTACATTTTGAACTTTTATTACATATGGGAATTTATTACATAATGCGGCTCAACATTCTGTTTATCTGTCAAATGTTCATTGTGGTCAGTTTCAGATGCTGCAGCTCTTTCATAATTCATAGTTTGAGTTCTTGTTTGTTCAGTATTAATTGTCAGCCTTGGAAATCAGAGCTAGACTGACTGTACATATCCTGACCAAGGAAAATCAAATTCTCATTTTGTGCAGTAATCTACACCTGGATTTACTGCCTCCGTCCAGAAAAATATACATTATATAGACTAAATGTCATCTAAAATTAATGTTTACTTGCAACATAGTATAGCAAACTATTACATGATCAAAAACAAATATATTTTAGCAAAAAAAGTCTCTGTTTTGAATGTCTGCAGTTGCCAGAAATTTGCGATAAATTGGGGTCACGAGTCAAAACAGATTGGGAACTGCTGCTATAGTGGCAAAGATTTTTATTTTCTTGTGGATTTTTAAGATGTTGTACCTTTCACCCATTTGTTTTTAGCTTTCTGCTGCGGTTCCAGGCCCGTAATAGAGTGGAAGCTGCAGCCTATGCTGGGATATGTAATTAAGGAGCTGGTGTTTGGTGTTGCTCAGGTACTCTGACAGACAATTTGGTGCACAGCAGGAGACGACAAACATAAAAACTGGACTGGTTCCATCAAAACACCTTCCTGTTTAGGTCCACGACTGGAGGAAAAAAAAAAATTACAAATGTGGGATGAGGTTGGCAGCTTCATCACATTTGCATATTCATATTTTCACATTTCTTAAGCAAAGAAGTAGAGGCGAACTGGAAAGAAAGCTGCAGGAGTCCATTTTAAATTCATCCTTGGAAATTTTCACCAAATTTCACATCAGTCCAGTCACTCAACTCATGCTGTCCACACCTTCACTACAGGTTTTCGATGTAATTTTGTGTTTGGAAATGCATTCATAAGGCCTGGTTACCCCCCATTGGTTACTATCCTTTCTAAAAATTCATAATGCTAATTAGAGCCCAAACCTCAGCGACGTCTTCATGCTGACAGACAGATGGACTTCCAGATTTATAGACTCGGAGCCGTGCGGAGAGTGACGGACAGGTTGGAAGGAAGCAGTTATCGTCGGAAGTTAATCTATCTGTCAGTTCTTTCCATGCTAAAATTACGCAGATCTAAAAGGAAACACTGCTGTCCATCTGTTCACTAAAACTGGAAATGTAACAAACCTCTAAAACCTGCCAAAGCACACCCTGAAAACAACTCAAAATAGCAAGAAAGAAGTGAAAATTGACCTTATTTATTGGGACCAAAAAGGCACATTTAAGTACTATACGCTGCATAAAAATCTTTAATTTAACAGCTATTAAGATCAAACTTAATGGAAGATTATGCAATTAAACATGAGACAATGTGATGCAAAAGAATATGAACACTCTGCAACATAGTACAGACTTTGTTTTTGTTTTGTTTCAATTCAATATTTTCTTACCCCGCCCCCAAATGGTAAGGCAAAGGGTTTTTGGTTCGGTTTGTTTGTTTGTTAACACTCTAGCAGCAAAACTATTGGTTGAATTCATACCAGATTGGATTTATAGATTGCCAGTGACCCACAATAGGTCTCATTACATTTTGGGAAAAGTTGGTCAAAGTTAAAATTTTTAAGGAATTTTAAAAATCTTTTTTTTTTTTTTTTTTTTCTTCCCCCCATTTACTTATAATGGGTGAAATTTTACAGGTCTGTAGCAGCAAAACTATTTGTTGAATTCATACCAAATTGGGTTTATAGATTGCCAGTGACCCACAATAGATCTCATTACAATTTGGGAAAAGTAGGTCAAAGTTAAAATTTTTAATGAGTTTTTAAATTACTTTTATTTTCCCCATTTACTTATAATGGGCGAAATTTCACATGTCTACAACAGCAAAACTATTGGTTGAATTCATACCAAATTGGGTTTATAGATTACCAGTGACTCAGACTAGATGTGGTTAAATTTTGGGAAAAGTAGGTCAAATTAAAAAATTTTAATGAACTTTTTAAATCTTTTTTTTTTTTCCCCATTTACTTATAATGGGCGAAATTTTACATGTCTGCTGCAGCAAAACTATTTGTTGAATTCATACCAAATTGGGTTTATAGAACTCCAGTGACCCAGAATATATCTCATTACAATTTGGGAAAAGTAGGTCAAAGTTAAAATTTTTAAAGAGTTTGAAAATTTTTATTTTTTTTCCCATTTACTTATAATGGGCAAAAATTTACATGTCTGTAGCAGCAAAACTGTTGGTTGAATTCACACCAAATTGGATTTATACATTGCCAGTGACCCAGAATATATCTCATTACAATTTGGGAAAAGTAGGTCCAAGTTCAAAATTTTAAAATCACTTTTTTTTCCCCATTTGCTTACAATGGGTGAAATTTCACATGTCTGTAGCAGCAAAACTATTGGTTGAATTCATACCAAATTGGGTTTATAGATTACCAGTGAGTCAGAATAGATGTGGTTATATTTAAGGAAAAATATGTCAAATTAAAAATGATATGAATTTTTAAACCTTTTTTTCTCCCATTTACTTATAATGGGTGAAATTTCAAATGTCTAGAAAAACATCAATTTTGTTTCAATTTACTTCAAACTTGACACATATATAGAGGCAGTTGATATGCTGACATCAACACACGCACAGACATGATGACATCAGTTGGATCAATGCCAAAATAAGCTACAATATGTGCGAGGGGTGGGGTTTGTTGTCCCTGGCACCACTTGTTGTCATCGTATAAAAGAAACCCAATGAGATTGAAGTTCAAGCATCTTTCAGGCAGACATAGCAAAACAGTAAAAGTTTAAGTGCAACTCCATAGTGCCAAAAAACCTTCTTCCATCCTTCTTGTTAATCAGACAGGAAATCACAAACTCATTTCTACAAGTGTCATTTTTACTTGGCAAGAGCTAAACGACCCTTTGAAGATCCAGAATTAGAGGTCCTGTGTGATGCCGCCCAGGTGGCAGATGGGAAACGGGATGCTGTGGGGGTCCCAATGGAAATGGCAATGGAAACTGGCTCTTAGCCCATGAAATTCCACGTCGGGATCTCAAGCCTGAGAAATACTTGGGTAATGGCCAAAATTCCATAACATGCTGACTGGTAGGCTGTATGCAGTTTTTTGTTTTTTTTTTTTTGGAAGGTGCAAAACCCTAGAATCAAACGGAAATTCTATGAAAGCGAATCTTCACTGGCCTCATAATTTGATTTAATTATATTAACCCTTTCATGCGCAAATTATGAGAACCTTAATCAAATTTTTTTCCTGAGTGTTTTTATTCCTCTTTAAGCATGAAAAAAAACAATGCGATTGAAAATATTCTTCTGAAAAATATATTTAAAAAATTGAATAAAATAAAAGAAATTAAAAAGAAATTAAAAAATACATTAAAAAAACTAATAATAATTTTAAAAAAAATTCTCATGAACCTATTTTTCATGAAGTTGCAAAAATGTTGACTCAGCTGGAAACCACACGTTTAATTTTTGACGCACAGAAACATGTATTTACTGATAAATTGTGTGAAAACCATGGGAAGGGCTTGTGATTCTGGGGGTTTATGCTCAGGAGAGATCTACATAAAGTTACTAATTCATGGCAGAAATTATATGTAGTGTCTTAAAACTTTAACAAAGATATGTGTAAAAAAAAAAAAAAAAAAAAAAAAAAAACAACAAAAAGAACAACAAAATCCATGAATATACAAGAAAACAGCTGTAGAACTACTAGATCTACTGTAGTGACCAGTATGCATGAAAGGGTTAAAGTCATTAATCATTGGCTATGAACGATGCCACAACAAGGTGAAAACATATTGCTACCTTCACGTCTCTTTGTTCATCTGGAGTGTGTTAATGATCGCAGATGGTAGCTCAGGTAGAAAACAGCTGATGTACTTCCTCTGATTCATTGTATTCCCCAAGTAAAAGTAGACTTTACAACATTTCAACGCACAAGTAACATTAACCTGACATTACCCCACAATTCAATGAAGGACAATGGAGCAATGTAACTTTACACCTTAACTGTCTGTTCTGAGGTTGCAGCATATATATATGTATTAAAAAAAAAAAAAAAAAAAAGGTATCCAATGCGCTGCTGAGTCATGTGATGGCACGACATCAAAACACAAGAGGGGGAAGGAGGAGCAAAGTGTGCCTGTGTAACAGAGTTAAGGTATATAGTGTAGGATTCCACTTGCCATTGTTGACTTGTGCTAATTCCAATTTTATTTTGGGGACATGAACCCCACACCCCTTCAAACTGGGGTCGTGCACAGTTTTGTCTTTCTTTCCTGGTGAGTGCATGCATGTTGGTCCTGTCTTTATTTTACATTTTTTTGTTTTCTTTATGTCATATTTGGGTGGGTGTTGTGTGCCGTTGTCTTGGTGTCATGATTGGCTTTCCGTTGAGTATGTATTTTTTTTAAATTGCAATGTTCTTTGTGTGTGTTCGAGGAGTTAGCTAACTGTGATTTTTATTTTTTTATTTTTAGCCCAAGACGGACTGCGGGTTTTTCATTTGATGTATGTTTTTTTTTTTTTTTTTTTTATATGTGCCAGGTATGTATTTTGTTTGCTTTGTATTTACAATGTTGGTAAAAAAAAATAGCAGCAGTTTTGTCTTTCTTTCCTGCCCAAGACGGACTGCGAGTTTTTCATTTGATGTATGTTTTTTTTTTTATATTTGCCAGGTGCCAGAATAAACTGGTGAACAGAAAAAAAAACGATTGTGTGGAAAGAACTCTTTGGCAACGCATGGGTACAGCCGCTACACCTGCTCCGCACAAAGACAGAAGAGGCAAGTCCCGCCACCTGGCTATCGCCTCTCGTTAACTGAAATAAATAAAAAAACTGTAATTAACAGAAAAAATGTTAACTAACTAAAAGTGCATTGTGTGCTTACAAAACTAACTAAAACGTATAAAAACAAAAATTATGGATAAAATTCCCTTCGTTTTCATCTTTGTCAATGTTGGATTGATACGAGACCGATTTATTTCACTCTAGCAATTTTAGCTAGCGGCACCATATGACACTTCATGGTCTGTCACTTCTCGTCACTTGTGGTTTCCAGTCGTCTTCTGGTCCCCACTCTACCTGGAAACATGGAGACTAAAGCTGGGAGAAAGCAGCAGAGTCCTGTCTGGGATTTATTTGAATACGACGGAGAAGAAGAGAAAAGATACGACAAAACTAAAATTAATACTAAAACTAAACTGAAACAAGAAAAGCATTTGGAGAGCGCAGACCCCTGCCAAGACAGATCTCCTGCCCAATTACCACCAAAATTTAATCATTTGTTCCTTGTGCCAGTATCAACATTTCATGAAAATTTCATGAAAATCCGTCTCTAACTTTTTGAGTTATCTTGCTAACAAACAAACAAGCAAACACGCAAACACACAAAGCAAAGTGATCACAATAGATTTAGAGACTTAGACTTAGACTTCCTTTATTGTCATTGCACAAAAAAAACACTGCAGTGAGATTTTGGCAACGGAATGCCGTTGCTTGGCTTCCGGAATCCACAGAATTAAAATATGGTCTATATAACTTTAAAAACAAGCTAAAAATAAATGAGTGCAATAGATGAGTGCAATAAGGAATAAATAGATAAACAGAATGTAAACAGCAGAATAAAATAGTGCAAAACAGAATAACCAGTATAATTTGTGTAAACAGAACAAAAACATTGGTGGAGGTAACTAAGCATTTAGAAAAAAATGAAAACTAATAAAAACTAGCAAACCCGCTCTAAAAAGTAATTAAAACTAACTGAATCAGAGAAAAAAAGTCAAAACAAAATAAAACTAAACTATAATGAAAAATCTGAAACTATTATAACCTTACAGGGTGGGGAAGCAAAATTTACAATATTTTGAGGCAGGGATTGAAAGACAGTGTATGACCAATTAGTTTATTGACAGTCATGAGAATTTATTTGCCACAAGAAAATTGACTTAATAGAAAATGTTTTTATTTTCTTGCAAATTCTTGTGCTAACTTTCCGGGCCCTACATGGCCAGGCCCCTGCATACATTGCTTCCCTGATCCAGCCCTACAGCTCGACTCGTAGCTTGAGGTCTTCAGGACAGTACCTGCTGATGGTTCCACGGACCTGTTTTAGCACACGCGGTGACAGGTCTTTTAAAGCTGTGGCACCACGTCTATGGAATGACCTGCCTCTACACCTACGGTCCATGGACTCTGTAGAGAGCTTTAAGAAACACCTCAAAACCCTCCTGTTCAAAAAGGCTTTTTAGTCTCCCACCTGACCCAGGACCACCACAGACTGATTACACTCTATGTATTCATCATAACGTACTCCATGTGTCATCCCCCCCCCCAGTCTCTCTATATCTCTATCGCTCTCTCTTTTCTCCTCCTTTACTCTCTCTCTCTCTCTTTAACCCCAACTGGTCAAGGCAGACAGCCATCCTTCAGGAGTCTGGGTCTGCTCCAGGTTTCTGCTGTTAAAGGGAAGTTTTTCCTCGCCACTGTCACCAATCACAAGTGTTTGCCCCTGAAGGATTCTGTTGGGTCTCTGTAAACTTAATTTGATTCTGATTTGAATTGATAAAGCACTTTGTGACTCTGTCTGTGAAAAGTGCTCTATAAATAAAATTTACTTTACTTTACTTACTTACTTATTCTATGTGTCCTCCTTCTTTCTCAATAACTGCCTTCACACGCTTCCTGAAATTTCCGCAAGTGTTCCTCAAATATTTGGGTGACAACTTCTCCCATTCTTCTTTCATAGTATCTTCCAGACTTTATCGTAATAGTTTTGCTCATAGTCATTCTCTTCTTTCCATTATAAACAGTCTTTATGGACACTCCAACTATTTTTGAAATCTCCTTTGGTGTGACGAGTGCATTCAGCAAATCACACACTCTTTGATGTTTGCTTTCCTGATTACTCATATGGGCAAAAGTTTGTGAAAAGGTATGGATAATAGTGTTAGGTATGATTATGACATCAATATATGTTTGGTTTCAAAACAACTGACGTAGTGCCTGCTGAGAAAAAACAACTAAATGTTCATTGTAAATTTTGCTTCCCCACCCTGTAGTATGAATACAAGTACACACTCTGAGTATTGGACCCGATACCTAATACTGGTGTCGGTATTGGTGCATCCCTAAATGCCAGGCATGCGGACTTTGACTGGGTCAGCTGGATCCGCTGTCGTGTAGACTCCTGCTGAAGGAAATGTTGAATGAGTAGGAGGTTTGCGGAGCAGAGGGTTTGTGGGGGTTGGGGTGGGGTGGGGGGGTGTTCATACATCTCATTTGGGCTCTGCTTCTTGATTAATGTGTGCCTTCTTTTCAGTGATGGTGTTCACCAGGAATTCTGATGAGACAATCAGATTTCCACTGTAACTTTATTCCAGTGGATGAATGCACTTTTTATTGGGCCCATTGTTTTAATGATGGATTGCTGCTGCAACTTGGGAAAATTGAATACATTAGAGATCAGGTTTTAATAACATCATGGAAGTTTTGCAAGCTCTGCTTTTGTAGAAAATATAATGAATATTGAAGACGTGAAACTATGAGGCATTTTATTTGTACCATACCGTGCTTCAATCAGCATGAAGTCATTATATTAACGTTATTTATATCTAAACTGTAATATCCGCCAGTTCTGCAGCTCAGTGCATGTTTATCATCTTTTAGTTTGTTGTTGTGGAGTAAAAAATATGCAGAAGGTTATACTAATAAAAAAAAAAAAAAAAAAAAAACAAAAAACACTGCAGCACGAAATGCAAAAAAAAAAATGTTTTGCAGCTGTATCGATACAGGTCAAACTAGTAACAATGTCCAGTTATTGTAAATTTTTTAAAATATTAAACAATACAAGGACACAGAAATTATTGGAAAGGACAAAATTACATTATTGGAAGCTGTGATGTTAAACAATAGTGTTCCCTTCTGTTTTCTAAAGAATAAACACGTCAGAGCTCAGCTGTTTTCTGAAAAGCATTAAAACCACATCATTGAGCGTCATTGTTGCACTAAGGTAAATCTGGCAGCAGTTACAGAAATGGTACTCTGTAGAATGAAACACTTCAAGCATTCGGCTGAACATATGGATTTCTCGACATTAACAGAATTACAGAAAACCACTGCATTTAATCTTTGACAGTCTTGACATGAGTTCCTGTCGCAGTTGTAGAGAACTTTGGTAAATATTAATTTGCTTTATAAATTAACTATGGATTGAGTGCATCATGCCAAGACAAGTATTTCTAAAGTCTGGAATTTATAATTATAATTATGCAAAAATTATGTTCATTCATGGTGACCTTGACTTTGAGTGACCTTGAAGGGTCAAACTCAAAGGTCATGGACCCATTGAATGTCCATATATGACTTCCTGTCAGTGCTCAATAGTAACTATATTTATACCTTTAACCATTTCTACGTTATAAGCCACCAAAATATGGCCCATTATGAGTAAAGGCCATATATATTTATTTATTTATTTATTTATTTATTTATTTATTTATTTATTTTTTCCAAAACATAATCAAAAATCTAAAAAACTTTGCAGACATTGTCCTAAGGAAGGTACATTTAAAATTTCAAATGAATCCAAACATTTTCTCAAATGAAAGTCACGTCGTTAGCAATTTCTTCGACCACTAGACATAGGGTCTTCACAATAGCTCATGACCCATTGGCTGGTGAGCTAAAAATGGCCTGAGGGGTCCCTAAGGGATAAAATCTATCAAAACAATCATACAATATTCATGTGCAAAGTTGTGTTAAAAGCAAAAGATTTTTAATCTTCATTCCAAAATTAAACTAAACAAAGCAGAACAAATCTCAATTTATTTATTTTTCAACAATAATGTAATGTTAAGCAACATAAATGATGACTTTTCACATATGTTCTTAGATCCACCAAGAATATGAGGAAGTATGTTCCAATATATTATGAGTTGCTGTATTCTAACAGTAGTTCTTTTTGTAAAACAAACATGAATCAGACATAATAACTGTCCAGTACTGGTCAAGGTCAAGGTAAACTTTATTATCCCCGAGGGGCAATTTGTTCTACAGCCAGCAGTATCACAAGGACAACAAACCAACAATAAATACAATAAATAATCCATTAAAGACAATAGCACCAGCATTACAAAGAGTTACTCAGCAGAACAATGGCTGCCGAAACCAAGAATTCCTCATCCTATTGGTCCTACATTTAGGAACACTGTATCTGTGACCTGATGGAAGCAACCTGAACTCATCATACAGGGGATGACTGGGATCATCAAGGACTGACTGAGCCCTCTTGAGTCTGCCTCTTGTACAACACAGTCAGGTCAGTGAGTATGGTGCCAGCAATTTTGCTGCACACTTTAGTGATGCCCTGCAACCTGTTCCTGTTTTTAAGGGTAAGCAGCCCATATCAGCTGATAGAAGAAAAGATCAGCACAGAATCAATAAAACAAGACAAACATTTTCATAAGTGTTATCCACTTTGAAACTGCAAAGCTTACGGTAAAAATATATCCTCTGATGAGCTTTTTTACATACAGCATCCACCTGAGACTCGAATGTTAGCCTGTGGTCCAGCACCGTTCCAAGATATTTCTACTGCTGAACCACCTCAACAGCCTGGTCATTAATGACGACAGGAGAGAAGACTGTAGGATTCTTCCTAAAATCTACCATCATTTCTTCGGTTTTAGACACGTTCACATTTAAAAAGGACGTGCTCTGTGCCTCTGGAATTACACTGGTGAAGATACCTGGTCCAAACTCAAAATATGAATTTTAACAACTGGATGCATGAAAGCTAAAAGACTGATAACAACGAACTGGAAGTATGCCAGTCAGCTGACAGAGGGACTTTGGTTTCAAACAATACGCATTTCTGAAAGATTAGACGCAGCTCCCTCCATAGAGATTGTCTCCAGGAATAAGAAACAACAGCTGTAGAAGGACGTATTAGACCAGTGCTTTCCAACCTTTTTTGTCTTGTGACCCCATTTTAACATCACATATTTCTGTCAACCCCAGACATTCAAAACGGAGACAGTTTTTTCCTAAATTAATTTGTTTTTGATAACATAATAGTTTGCTATACTAAGTAGCAGATAAATGTTAATTTTAGACAACATTTAGTCAATATAATGTATATTATTATGGACAGAGGCAGTAAAGCCAGGTGTAGATTACTGCACAAAGTGAGAATTTGATTTTCCTAGGTCAGGATATGTGCAGTCAGTCCAGCTTGGATTTACAAGGCTGTCAACAAGATACTGAACAAACAAGAACTCAAACTATGAATTATGAAAGAGCTGCAGCATCTGAAACTGACCACAATGAACATTTGACAGATAAACAGAACCACAGTGCTTCAGTTTCAGCTTCAGTTTGTCATGTCTTTTATGGATTGGAATTGTCTCTATCAACTCAATAGTTTTCTTAGTAATATTTATTTTTATGAATTACTAGAAATTTCAGGCGACCCCATATGGGGTCCTGACCCCAAGGTTGAAAAACACTGTCTTAGTTCCTTTTGTAAATGTGCTTTATTGTCGTTGTCATTAATCTGACTGGAACAAAGTGCTGCTACTGACATTTAATGCGTTGGAATGAATGTTTCTCAATTAATCCACCAGAGGGTGCCGCTCTTAATTAACCATACTTGCCAAATATCTCAAAGACGAGTAATGTTTTTTGAGACAAAGAGGAAGAAAGTCAATAATAACAAACATGGCGACGACAGAGGAGGTAACACTAATATATATATATACCAATGGTGATATACTAAGGTTGAAAAACACTGTTTGAGACCATTCATGTTGGTCCAGTTTGTCTCAAGTCTCTGGGCAATGTAGGTATTCTACGAATAATGTCCATGTTTCCTTTGGCCCATGTTAGATAGATGGTCTAAGTGGCCTTGATTTTGTTCATTCTATCCTTTGGACCCTCACCTTACAGAGCTACACAAATCCCTCGTTATATTTATTCATTTATTATTAGTATTTTTTTTATAAACCTATGCACCTGCTTTGTCTCTTACTGTAAAATTTCACTTTATGCAGGTACGTATATTGATATGCAGGTCAAAGCACTGCCCTTTTTTTTTAGCTTTCCGGCTGATAGGCTGTAAGCTATTGTCGTCATGCAGCGTTTGTTGTCCATTACAAAACTTTCAATCATCTTCTCCGAAACTACAATTCCCATTGACTTCAAACTTGGTATACAGCTTCTTTATGATGATGTCGACAAAAGTTAGTGAAATTATTTGGATCCAGCTCTGATTCTGGATTTGGTGCGACTTTGAAAAATTTCCCCATTATAAGAGATATTTTTATTTTATTTATTTTATTTCGTTCATGGTTGCGCATTTCATCAGTAAACATTCAATAATCATCAAGTAAACAAACATGTACACACCCATGCTTGAAAAGGAGCAGGATGACGAAAATCTTACATTTCCTGTCCCCTTCTAAATAATAATAACCTTAATGGTTAGCCATACACAACTAGCTATAAAATCATACTGTATAAAGTCAGACAAACCAACTAAATACATCCAAAGATAGTACCAAATGAATACAAAACCAAATGCAAAACTACATATCCAGAAAGTACAAAACATAAGTAAATATAAACCTGATGAAATGATGCAAAAACATTTTACCAGTCCAAAGCAAGTAAATAAATATGTCACAAAATACAAAACAAATACGAAGCCAACTGTTCATATAATCTCATTGTTCTTTCTTTACACACTTTTTTCAGTTGGAATATGTTTATACAGTCCTTCAACTCATTATAAAGAGAATTCCAGAGTTTAACACCAACCACAGATACACACATCTGCTTCAAAGTTGTCCGTGCACACTGGTGTTTGAAATGACCTTTCCTTCTGTGCTCTTCATTCTCTGAAGTGAAGACAAACAGTTCTTGTAATTTAGCTGGTAGCGCTTTACTTTTGGCCTTGAACATAACAAGTAATGCCTGTAATTTAACTAGCTCCTGCCATTTCAATAATCCAGAATCAATAAATAATGTATTAGTGTGTTCCTGATAATCTGCTTTATGGATAATCCTGATAGCTCTCTTCTGTAGGAGATACAACGGCTTTGTGTTACTCTTATAAGTATTACCCCAGACTTCCACACAGTAGCTAATATATGGCACAATAAATCCACGATACAGTGTTTGCATTGCCCTGCAATCTAACAAATACTTTACCTTATTTAAAATGAAAATACTCTTCGACATCTTTTTCCTCACATGTGCAATATGGGATTTCCATGTCAGACCTTCATCCAATATTACTCCCAAAAAGCAAAGTTCAGAGACCCCTTTCAATATAAATTCCATCTACAGACAGTACTACAGGCATGTCCAAAGTCCGGCCCGGGGGCCAATCACGGCCCGAGGTCGGATTTTATACGGCCTACAGCTTGGGTTTTAGAATGTATTATTTATGGCCCGCTTGGACTGTTGAACCGAGTACATGAATCATAAAAGGTTCAAAATGCAGTTTCTCCTTTCACCTCATGGTGGCAGCACCACTCTAACTCTATCTGGCTCTGTGACCTCGCCGTGAACCCTTTTCGCTAATTTCTAACCACAGCGCCTGTAAATGAAAAAAACAAAGTTGACAGTGAGGGCCGCCGCTTCCAGGAGAGATGGGAATTACAATTTTTTTTCACTGAAAATCGAGGCGATTGTGTTTGCCTAATTTGTCAAGAGACTGTTGCCTTGTTTAAGGAATTCAATGTAAAGAGACACTAGCAGACAAAACATGCTAACGCATACGACAAGTTAGCAGGGAGTGAGCGCTCCGAAAAAGTGAAGCAAATTCAAGCTGCTTTAAACTCAACAGTGACTCTTCATGTGAACCTGGGAGTTCAATGAATTCACCACCAAGGCAGGATACCAAGTTGCCAGGTTAGTTGCCTCTAACTGCTGGTGTTATGTACTTGTAGATGTGACACAAATATTACTTTCTGAATGATTTTGTGAAAGACAAGAGTAAGAGTCATATGTTTTCATCTGAAATGATAACAGACTTTGCATTACTGAGTAATGTATGAGTAATGATTACTCATATAAGTCATGTTTAAAATGAATGTGGGGTTAAGATTTTTATCAGCTTGGAAGTTTAAGATACTCCACACAGTTTGTTCTATGTTACCTGACTCCAGATGTGAAAGGAAGGCAGAATTGTTTTTTTTTTTTTTTTTTTTTTAATTTGTTCACACCTGAGTGGCTTAGATTTGGTTATATTGCCATTTAAAAAAATCATATTGTGACAATGAAAATTAAACTGTTGTAGAACAGCGCTTTTATATGTAATGTTTACTGTTTAAAAAACATCCGAAGGGACCACTGGCTCCTGGCAATCTCCACATTATCAGATCTGGCCCTCTTTAAAAAAAAGTTTGGACACCTCTGCAGTACTACATTTATAGATAGGAAGTGCCGGTAAGCTACAGGGCCACTGGTCTTATTTTTTTGTCTTTTTTTTTGAAAAACCAATAAAAGTTTAAGTAAAAAAAAAAAAAAAGAAAAGTGGAAAAACAATGCACTGGACTAACAAAAGAAAGGCTGGAAGTTCAGCAATGGCGTTGACTTCCTAATAATTTTCTATAACATTATGGAAGCTCGCTGCTGCCTTAACACATTTCACAACTCCTAAAGAAGTGACAAAGAAAATCAATGAGCGGAGAAGCTTCTGACTTGGTACCGAGCTGACAACTTGATTAATTAAATACCGATTCCAGTGGCGCTCTGACTGATTAGTCTAATATGAAAGTGGCTACCGAATAGAAAATTTGATGCAGGTTTTGCATTTAAACATGTCTGGTGTATTAGTGCATCATTGTTTAGTCAGGCACCGTGTGAGTGTGTAGATAGAGTCCCTCCCAATTAAATTTCGCCATGCATTAATTTTTTTTTTTTCCAATTAACTTAAATTAATTGCTCAAAGTTTAATACAAGTTCTCTATCACCTGGGGAAAAGGCTTGTAAGCAGCTGCTGCTTTTGGAATCGGTACAAATAGACGTTGAGAGTGGGCCTCGTTTTAATTCTGCATCCTCTGAGTCAAAGCCTGTGAAATGAGGTAGGATGTTGAAACAATTCAAAACACTCTCATAGGAAGGGATTGTTTTGGGTTTTTTCCCCTTGTCGTATAAAATTTACGACCGCAAGTGGAAGACATCTCTGGTCTCTTGACGGTCTTCCCCAGTTGTATTTATGTCTCTGCGCTCCCATCTGTATAGCGGAGATTCGTTGAGTAACAGTCACACAGAGCCAAAGACGAACTCAGAGATCGAGCAGAATTCAAGCTGCATAAAGTGTTTCTTCATACACAAAATCAAATCAAATCAAAGTTCATTTCTGTAGCACTTCACAACAACATAGTCAAGAAGCCCAAAGTGCTTTACATCTAAAAGCATGATTAAATTATAAGATAATAGGCCTGTAACGGTACACAAAATTTTCGGTTCAGTACGTTTTTGATTATGAAAGCCATGGTTTTGGGTTTTTTTTCGGTTCGGTACAGGAAGAAAGAAAACCCCTCAAAATGTCTTTAATGCATTTATGAATTTTTGAACATTTTTCCCAAAATTTTTGGATACAATAGAATATAAAAAACAGGAATAATATAATTCCACTGCTATAAATTAAATAGAAAATCAAAAAAATATATTACTAAGTGTATTTTAAACATTAGTATTGCACTTTTCCCTGACAGGTAGTTTTGAACAAACAACAACAATCTAATCACAGTTCTGTCAGTTCACATTCTGCAGAAAACTAAAAAAATTCCACATGAATAAAAACACGTGTGTTTTTATTTTTATTTTATTTTTATTTTTTTTTATTTTATGTGTTGTTTTCTTACTTGCTGTTTTTAATCACCTTTTACATGTTTCTTTTATAATGTTTTAAATGTGTTTCTTTTTGTTTCTTTTATTTCAATGTCCTGTGTGAAGCACCTTGAATTGCCTTGTTGCTGAAATGTGCTATACAAATAAACTTGCCTTGCCATGAAGTGCAACATTAACAAGAGGACAAACTCATATTCTCTTTTAACAAACTGAAGAGCTACATTGACAACAAAATTTAACCAAATTATTAATTTTAGGATAGTGTACAAACTGTTTAGGCCACTTTGTGCATTTGTGTGTGTGTGTGTGTGCAGGGTGCGATTTGTCCGAAACATGGGGGGGGGGGTTGTCGGAGTCTAGGGGGATGCGGTCCATAACTAACGTAACTAACGCTGGCGTGAAACAAAAGTGAAACTTTACATACTTTACATGTTATACAGTGTGTGTGTGTGTGTAAGAGAGAGACAGACAGACAGACAGAGCTAGTGTGTTTTAGAACTACCGTAGTTCCTAGGGGCCAAACAGCATTCGTCTTTTCTTCTCTTTCCTCATTGTTGTCTTTCACCGGGACCTGATGTGATCCCAAACTGGACTGTAATGATGGTGGAGGTCTTCAGTCTCTTCCTTCCAGGTTGACATCTTATTTGTTGTTTTTTTTAACCTAATATCAACTGCTATTTCATATTTCGAGTCGTTGCGCGCTAGTTTCATATGTTTCATAAGTTCCGCATCGAACGTCTTTTGTTCCTTTTTCTTTTTCTCATCATACTGTGCCGTTTCGGTAAAGCTGTGTACCGAACTGAACAGGTGTGTACCGAAACGGTTCGGTTCGGTAAGTGTACCATTACAGGCCTATAAGATAAAAAACAGGTTAATCAGGTACCATAAACATGCATAAAACAATAGGACACAAGATACATTGATAAGAGACCACAGATTAAAACCTAATAGTGTCTCAGTGCTAAAGGTTCAAAGCCAGTCTAAACAGGTGAGTCTTTAACCTGGATTTGAACATGGGCAGGTCGGTGAGGACTCGCAAGTCAGGAGGCAACAAGTTTCACAGTTTCGGAGCGGCATTAGAAGAAAAAATGAAAACTAAAAAAAAACTAACAAACCTGCTCTAAAAACAAATTAAAACTAACTTTATTAGAAAAAAAAAAGTCAAAACTAAATAAAACTAAACTATAATGAAAAATCCAAAACTATAATAACCTTGGTTTAGACGCTCCAGTCCATTATCGGATTTCTTTCGGAGTTCGTGCATAAGTAGTGATGGTAAATTTAAACTTCCTGTTGTCTTCCACTCACGTTTGACCACTTAACTTCTTTATATACAAGAAATTGCCATAATTATTTTAAATGACAGGAAGCCATAATTATTTTAAATGACTCCCACATGTATAGAATTAAATGGGTTTAGTGACAGGCAGCAAGTGAACATTTTACACTTGTGTTTGGAAGCAGCAAAATGGGCAGATGGCTGGACGACTGGGTCAAGGAGGAGCAAAAAAATAAAAATCTTCTTTTGAGATGCAGTGGAATGGAGTATAAAGCTGTAGAAAATGGAAATATTCATGTAAAATACATGTGTTACTTGCAACTCCTATGTAGTACTTGAGTAGAAGTACTGATGTTTGGAAGTTTTTGAATTTAGTTACTTTCCCATTTGGAATTTGCTTGTTTGGAATTTTATTTGTGGTTGGAATTTATTTGATTTGTTTGAAAATTATCTTTTAGAAGTGTGTCATGTTTGGAAGCTCTGTGAGTGTCCTTGCTTTTGTAATTTAATAATTAATTACTATTTTTTTTTTTTTTTTTTCTAATCCCTTCTTAACCTCCTAAGACCCAGGAACTGTCAGCAAAGTACCAGCTTTTTTTGTTTTTTTATTAAATAAGTGCCTATATTGGAAACATCATGATGCAACAGTTTTTTCAGATGCAGTTTTTAAAGTTTTTATGGAATGTCCTTTGTGGTGGACAGTTTTCTTTTCTTTTTTTTGTATAAAGTTGTGAAACTATTGGCCACAAATATGGACAGAAAACCCAGAGCTGGGTCTTAGGAGGTTAAAACCCATCTTTTCTCCTTGGCTTTTGAAACCATGTGAGATGTTTGGAGGTATTATTTTTACCTCCACCAGGAGGTATTGTGATTGCTTTGCTTTGTGTGCATGTTTGTTTGTTTGTTAGCAAGGTAACTCAAAAAGTTATGGACGGACTTTCATGAAATTTTCAGGAAATGTTGATACTGGCACAAGGAAGAAATGATTAAATTTTGGTGGTGATTGGGGGTGGGGGTGCGGGGGGGCCCACGGGGGGGACCCCACTGATCGGCCTTGGCGGAGGTCTGCGCTCTCTGAGTGCTTTTTTTGTTATCCTGTTGTTTTTATTAGTAGTGGTTTATTGTTCTTATTTTTTTGGTTGTTTTTAATTGTATGGCTTTTTATGTTTTTTAATCTATTCTTGTATTTTATTCTTTTATTTGGGTTTTATTTATTCTTCCACACAGCACTGCTTTCTTTTTTGTACAGTTCTATGTATTTTAATCTATTCTGTATTTTATTCTTCTATTTTGGTTTTAATTATTCTTCTCTACAGGTCTTTGGTCCACTGCGTTTTTTTTTTTGTTGTTGTTGTTTTTTAACCCTTTCATGCATAGTGGTCACTACAGTGGACAGCTGATCAAAGGTGTTTTCTTGTATGTTTATGGATTTGTTGTTTTGTGCATCATCTCATACGCTGCAATTCATATCATTACTGTAACTTTGCTGTTGTAGATAAGCCTGATCTGCAGTAACATGTTTGAGTGTAAAAAAAAAAAAAAAAAAAAAAGCTAATTGTTACTAGACTGAAATAAACAGTTTTGTTTTGTTTGTTCTTTTAAACAAAAGTTGCTTTTTTTGCATATTATCTCCATGCAGGTATGTTAAGATGTAAGAAAACATCAGATTAGCAGCATTAAAAATGTTTTTATTTCATAATTTTCACATAGTATATCAGTAAATACATGTTTCTTTGCTTCTAAAATTAAAGGCATGGTGTCCAGCTGAGTGAACATTTTTTTTTGTAATTCCTTGAAAAATAGGTTCATAAAAAAAAATCAATTGCATTTTTTTTTTTTTTTTTTTTTCATGCCTAAAGAGGAATAAAAACACTCCGGAAAAAAATCTTGATTAAGGCTCTCGTAATTCATGCATGAAAGGGTTAAAGTGCTTTACAAATGCAGTTGGATTGGAATTCACTTGTTTTTGTAATTTTTACTTCTTTGACCTTTATTTGCTGTGTGAAAATGACTACGTGCTTCACGATGGAAACGTCCCACCGCTGCTTCACAGTCACTTTTTCTTAGACAATTCTCACATGTTTATTCATGAAGGTGACAAGCTGTCGTCTTTTCACATGTGCGCGGCGCCAAACGTTTGCTCCTGTTGCTCGGTGACCTTACGCTGAGACTCAACGTGGCGTCCATCTGTCAGACAGACTGTGAGTTGAGATGTTGCGTGGGTGGAGAGTCGGGTGTAATGAGGCAGAAAAGCAGTGACCAATGAGAGGCCACATGCAGGAGTCCACATCCATCTCTGTCTTCAGCAGGTCATCCAGTCCTATTTTAGGACGGAGATCCTTCAAATCTCAAATTAAAGGACTTTGGATGCAAAAAAAAAAAAATGTACCTTCATGTTTATCTGAAGGTCTTTTCTCAGGGGAGTTTTTTTTTTTTTTTTTGCTTAACTCTGTATATTGTCAGTAAATCTTCTCCATGGACTGTATTTAAACATCAACATCGCCTATTCCCACGGTAGAAAAGTGAGATCAAAATATTGCACACTGTCCATCCATCCATCCGTTATCTTCCGCTTCTTCCGGGGCCGGGTCGCGAGGGTAACAGTCTAATCAGGGATGCCCAGACATCCCTCTCCCCAGACACCTCCTCCAGCTCTTCCGGGGGGATGCTGAGCCGTTCCCAGGCCAGCCGAGAGACATAGTCTCTCCAGCGTGTCCTGGGTCTTCCCTGAGGTTTCCTCCCGGCGGGACATGCCTGGAACACCTCCCCAGGGAGGCGTCCAGGAGGCATCCGAAACAGATGCCCAAGCCACCTCAGCTGGCCCCTCAGCAGCGGCTGTACTCCGCGCTCCTCCCTGGTGACTGAGCTCCTCACCCTATCTCTAAGGGTGCGCCCAGCCACCCTGCGGAGGAAACTCATTTGCATCCGGGATCTTGTCCTTTCGGTCCTGACCCAAAGCTCATGACCATAGATGAGGGTAGGAACGTAGACTGACCGGTAAATCGAGAGCTTCGCCTCTCGGCTCAGCTCCTTCTTCACCACGACAGACCGGCACAGCGACCGCATCACTGCACACGCTGCTCCGATCCGTCTGTCAATCTCACGCTCCATCCTTCCCTCACTTGTGAACAAGACCCCGAGATACTTAAACTCCTCCACTTGGGGCAAGGGCTCCACACCAACCCGGAGAGGGCAGACCACCTTTTTCCGGTCAAGAAACATGGCCTCGGATTTGGAGGTGCTGATCCTCATCCCGCTCGCTTCACACTCGGCTGCAAACCGCCCCAGGGCACGCTGGAGGTCCAGGTTCGATGAGGCAAACAGGACAGTGTCATCCGCAGAAAGCAGAAATGAAATCCTGTGGTCCCCAAACCGGACCCCCTCCGGCCCCTGGCTGCGCCTAGAAATTCTGTCCATAAAAATTATGAACAGAACCGGTGACAAAGGGCAGCCCTGCCGGAGTCCAGCATGCACCTGGAACAGGTCTGACTTACTGCCGGCAATGCGAACCAGGCTCCTGCTTCGGTCATACAAAGACCGGACTGTTAATAATTATTTTTAAAGGATTTTTACATGGATGCTACTTTTTAAGTGTATTTTAAAGTCTCATGTACCCCCTGGAGTGCCTTCACG
Organism: Sphaeramia orbicularis; assembly: GCF_902148855.1. Taxonomy (NCBI): domain Eukaryota; kingdom Metazoa; phylum Chordata; class Actinopteri; order Kurtiformes; family Apogonidae; genus Sphaeramia; species Sphaeramia orbicularis. The sequence goes on along the minus strand of NC_043970.1, from coordinate 48,646,169 downwards.
TACCCCCAGGGGTAGGCGTACCCCCATTTGAGAACCACTGATGTAGTGGAAACGCAGCATAATACAGTAAGGAATGGGATGTGTTTATGAAGAAAATCGAGCCTTTGTGTTTTCTCATTCCTAACACGTTCAAACACATCTGGAAGCAGAAGTGCTCCAACGTACACTTTCTCAGGAGTATTCTTTAAGGATCATCTGCATTTCATTACACCCATGCAACAGACTTTAAGATATTGCCTCACTGTTCGAATACTCACAGATGTTGTTTTGCTGTTGCTTAACATTATACTAAAGCAATGAGGAATTCATTATGCTAATTAGCCCGGGGGTGTTTGTACAATCAATATAGTCCATGAAATTATGTTACACCACTACAGTACACTCACATACCCTCTTGTGTAACTCCTCTGACCTCTACCTCCTCACATGGCCTTGCCTTGAGGCAAAGGCAGACAAATATAAACACGGAGTGAGATGAGAATACATCTTGATTCCTGAGGGCACGCGGCTGCAGAACCCTTGGGGTTTAAACGCTGCTGCTTAAAGGCTTTTTACTGTCATCTAAAAATAATTCCTCTCTTTTTATCTTTTGCTCTCCTGACCGCAGTGTTACGGTCATTCCAAGTGTTATTGACGTAAAACCATTCATATCAGAGGCTTAACTCTTAAAGACCCAAACACCCACCGGTGACCGAAACCATCTACTGATTTAAAATGTTTAATACCCGTTTATCCACTAATTCTATTAAGACATGAAAATCAGGGGTGTCAAACTCATTGTAGTTCAGGGGCCATATTCAGTTAAATTTAATCTGAAGTGGGCCGAACCAGAAAAATAATAACATAATAACCCATAAATAATGACAACTGCAAATTTTTGTCTTTGTTTTAGTGTAAAAAAAAAAAAAAAAAACATTAAATTATGAAAATACTTACTTTTATAAACTATCCCAAAAAAAAGAAAACTGAAAAAACTGAAATTTAAATTAAAAAATGTAAGAAAATTTTAGTGCAATTTTAACAATATTATTCCTTAACTTATCATTTCTACATGTGCATTATGGAGCAGATCTACAAAGACACTAAACACTGAGGAACAGGCAGAAAACATGTTAAAATTATGCTTAATTTTCTTTAGACATTTCAGGTTGCTCATATTTGTTCAGGTTATTCAATTTTAGTGTTACAGGATAGTTTGTAAATGTAAATATTTTCATCATTTAATGTTATTTGTTGCACTACAACAAAGAAAAAAAAAAATAAGTTAATTCTAGATTTTTTTTTTAACTTAATTGAAGATTTTTTCTTTTTTTTTTTGGCTTAATTCAAGATTCTTTTTTTTTTTTTACTTATTTGAAGTTGTTTTTTTTTTTTTAGCTTAATTCAAGATTTTTTTGCTAAATTTGAGAATTTTTTTTTGCTTAATTGAAGATTTTTTTTACTTAATTTATTTATTTATTTATTTTTGCTTAATTGACAACCACTGGCCCCTGGCATTGTCCACATTATCAAATCTGGCCTTCTGTAAAAAAAAGTTTGGACACCCCTGGTTTAAATGATCACCTTCAGAAAAAATTATTATACACAGTTCGTAACCGAGAGATTTGCTCCGGGTAAAAGCAGCATCGGCTCATAGATGACTGTATTCGATATAAACTACCTTATATTTTATACCAGGGGGATCCACTCTGCCTGACCGAACATGCATTTTTTTTAATTTATTTATTTTTTTTATCTTTGAAGCTATTTTTGCTGTAGCTGAATAAACTTTGTGTATTTGTGTGGTTTGTCGACTCTGTGTATGTGTGTGTGTGTGTGTGTTCCCCACTACTACCAGGGGGATCTGTGCAAACAGCCCCAGCAGGTGCACTGTGGCCTGCATGTACTGTCACCGATTAACCCCATTACTGTCTCCTTTATAGGGCCTTGCTACTCCGTGTCAGTTCGGCCACCGGGAGTTTTAAAAGCTCCTCGTGTGTTTGCTGCGTTTCTGTTTCCTGCTCCATTTTTTGCAACAATGAAACGGTTAAGACGGTGAGATGTATTCAGTTGTTGATTTAACACTGAATTCAGACATGCTCTTGAAGCGGCTGTACATGTACGTTGTGAATGATTTTCCAACGTGATCCTTTTTCTTTCGTTGCCGTTAATTCAGGAGAAATGGAGGGCAAAACTGACGCTTTTCTCAAACAACAAAGCAAATATAAAGTAAACAAAATACATACCTGGCACAAAAAAAAAAATTACATGTCTGATGAAAATAGGGATGGGAATCGAGAACCGGTTTTTTTTGAGAACCGGTTCCCAGTAGCTCGATTCCTTGGAATCGTTTGCCTGCCTGCTTATCGATTCCGCCTTCGTTGTGCATGCGCGATGACGTCACATGTACGCTGCATTGTTTTGATCAGAACGTAGCCAACTGGAACACTGTCAAAGCTTCCATGTCTTCAAAAGGATGGAATCCCTCCAATATCCTCAAACATTTGTCCACAGCATGTGAATCATTTACAGGAATGTCACATATTTGGTATGCCACTTAGCAGCGCTTGTGAATGTAGCGGCAGAGTGAACGCCAGGCCAGTTCCGGTTCCGGTGCGGACAACAAACGTCGTAACTCCTCAAATACAAGTTTCCAAAGGTAAGAAGGGAAAGGAAATGAGGTGCACAACAATGGGAGACAAGCCGAGTCGAGTGGAACCGGTTCCACGTAGTACAAATGTGGCAATAGAGGAATTAGTAAAGCGTGTTTAGTTTCACTTTCACTGTACGCCCCGCCCCCCCCGAACCGGTCCGGCGTCATCTGTTATTATTATTTGTACACACTGTATATGTTATAGTTTCTGTGCAGAGATGGAAATAAAGACAGTTAATGCAAACACACCTGTTTGAACTATTTTATTCCCTCACCCAATGAGAATTGATAAGAGAATTGATAAGGAATCGGATCGATAAGCAACATCGATAATGGAATCGGACATACCATCCCATCCCATCCCATCCCTAGATGAAAACCATGCAGTCCGCTCTCACTATCAGGCTAAAAAATTTTTTAAAAAAATCACAGTTAGCTAACACCACAATCAGACCATGAACATACATAGAGAACATTGCCATTCAAAAAACCATACTCAACCAACAGAGAGCCAATCATTACACAAACACAACGGTACATAATCATTCAAATATGACAAACAAAATTTAAAAAAAAAAGTAAAATAATGATGGGACCAACATGCATGTGCTCACCAGGAGAAAAGAATAGCAAAACTGCTGCTATCTCCTTGGGGTGCATGACCCTAGTTCGCAGAGGTGTGGTGTTCAATGTCCCCAAAATAAAACTGTAATTAAGACAACAAAACAGTCTGCGATGGCAAGTGGAATCCTACACTATATTCATTAATTCTGTTACACTCTAAGTAAGAATGCGACAGACCAAGGTTATTATTGTCAACGAAAACTAACGAAATGACGAAAAGTAGAATTGAAAAAACATTTCGGTTAACTGAAATAAATAAAAAATATAGTTAAAAGAAAAAAATGCTAACTAACCGAAACTGTATTGTGTGCATACAAAACTAAAACATATAAAAATTATGGATAAAATTCCCTTCGTTTTCATCTTTGTCAATGTCGGATTGATACAAAAGCGATTTATTTCGCTCTAGGAATTTTAGCTAACGGCACTTCACGGTCCGTCACTTCTTGTCACTTGTGGTTTCCAATCGTCTTCTGGTCCCCACTCTACCTGGAAACATGGAGACTAAAGTTGGGAGAAAGCAGCAGAGTCCTGTCTGGGATTTATTTGAATATGACAGCGAAGAAGAGAAAAGATACGACAAAACTAAAATTAATACCTAAACTAAAACTAAACATTTAGAAAAAAAAAAAGACCAATAAAATAAAAAAAAAAAAAATAGGACCAATGGCCCTGTAGCTTACCGGCCAAATTAAAAGCTTTGAGAAATGTATCCAGATGCCATTTATTATCACCCAGTTCTGTGTATTTATTCTATTACAGAAATAGCCCATGTTTTGGTCATATTCCAATCAGATCTGTAAAAAATTCAAATTCCAACTTAATATCATTGATACTGATTTATTGGATCGATCCACTTCCTATCTCTTACAATGGGGAAATTTTTCAAAGTCGCACCAAATCCAGAATCAGATCTGGATCAAAATAATGTCAATACCTTTTGTTGACATCATCATAAAGGAGCTGTATACCAAGGTGGAAGTCAATCAGAACTGGAGTTTCGGAGAAGAAGTCAATTGAAATTTTTTCCCCATAAGAGCCCATGTTAAATTTTCCGTAAGTTCCCAGATCCAGAAGAAGATCCTGATCAGCATGTGGCCATTATGTTTTGGTCATCTCCCCATCAGGGCTGGACTGGAGACATTTACACTGGATATCATTTATATTTACTGAGTTATTGCATCCATCCACTTCCTATCTCTTATAATGGGGAAATTTTTCAAAGTCGCACCAAATCCAGAATCAGATCCGGATCCAAATAATTTCTTTAACTTTTGATGACATCATCATAAAGAAGCTGTATACCAAGTTTGAAGTCAATCAGAATTGTAGTTTTGGAGAAGAAGACAATCAAAATTTTTGTAATGGACGACAGACGACGCATGATGACAATAGCTTACGACCTGTTGACCAGTAAGCTAACTAGCAAACCTGCTCTAAAAACTAATTCAAACTAACTGAATTAGAGAAAAAAAGTCAAAACTAAAAACTAAACTATAATAAAAAATCCAAAACTATTCCAACCTTGCGACAGACATGATTAGTGTTCCACCTCCATGTCCTGCTCGTAGCTCCACTGTCAGCCAAATCAACCGCTGCTGGATGAAAACATTGGTAAATTGTTCCTTATTTGTCATTTGTGATGACAGACCCCTTGGATATTGACTGTAGCCATTTTCAGGAATTATGTTTTTAACGCCTAATTCTCGCTAGTTTCTTGTTCTGCGTGGTTGCGTCAAAGAAAAACATCATCAAGTCCATGCGAGTGCTGTAGTGGTGGGTTTATTAAACTGTGTCTGAAGAGGAACCAACCCAGTGAAAAAGGAACATAAGATATTTATACAGATGAGCACAAGAAAAGGAGGGGATGGTATGGAAGACGGAAGTGTTCATGAATGACAATGAGATGATCAACAGTCAAGGGGATGAGACCAAGAGGCGCAATTTTCATGGAAAAAGGAATAATATGATCAAAAGACAAACACAGGAAGGGGCAGCAGAGATCTGGAGTCTGGATGATCAAAGACTCAAAAGCATATTGAATAAAGTAAAAACTCATACTCATAAGTTCATATGGTTTGAGGAGTTATGTTTTTTTTTTTTTTTATGGTTATGTTATATTATATTTTCCGCACTGTCAAAAACAGATAGTCGTAGATTAATTGTCTTGTCAGTGAGAACCTTGACCATAGTACTGATGAAGTCTGGAGGTGGTCCTTGATCACCTACGCTCCTCCTAAAGCAGGGGTGTCCAATCCTGGTCCTCGAGGGCTGGTATCCTGCATGTTTTAGATGTTTCCCTCTTCCAGCACACCTGACGGTCATTATCAGACTTCTGTAGAGCTTAACGATAGGGTTATCATTTGAATCAGGTGCGTTGGAAGAGGGATACATCTAAAACATGCAGGAAACCGGCCCTCGAAGACCAGGATTTGAAAACCCTGTCCCAAACAGGGGTGTAAGAAAATATCAGTTCTGCAATGTAATGCGATATTTCACTTCAGAATTCTGTATCAATATTAACCCTCTGGTATCCGGGTGTGCTTTTTAGGCACACTTTGCGCTTCGTGTTAAAAAACTTCATATTATTTTTCACAATTTAAATAAGGTTAGAATTCAAAAGTTGTTCATTTGTGCATGATCGTTAAAATTCTGGCCACCAACTCAAATTTGCACTTTGTAAACAAAAGAAAATTACAAGACTAGCATCTGTCTCCCAAGTGTGCCTAAAACGCACTATTTCTTCCATTATAACCACTGTTTTCGATCCATAAGCCATTAAGGCATAAATCCTGCTTTTACTGATATCTGGGCTTCATTTGAGAGGTGAGGATCCAAATTAATTTATTAACGTTGTTAATGTTGCTGTTAATCACTGACATATGCCAGGCTGCAAAAATCAAATAATATGTAATCCAATTTTTATGTAGTATTTTGAAAAATAAAAAGGGTTTTTTGCATCAAAAAATGTAGTGACATCATGATGAAAAGAGATTGTTTAAAGGGTTAAAAAAAAAAACGTAAAATGAATGATTATTTGATATATATGATTAGGGCTGACCTTGATTTACAAAAATAAAATCAAATTAGAGCAGAAAATAAATCAAAATATAATATTTAATAGTTTGATTTATAGGTGTGCCTTTTTGGCACACTTGGTGACAGATGCTAGTATTTTTAACATTTGACCTAGCACCAAAAATAATAATCCAAATTAACTAATTTTGGAGTTAATCATTGACATATGCCAGGATGAAAAAATCAAATAATATGTGATCCACTTTTTATGTAGTATATTGAAAAAAAATATATATATTTTTTTTGTTTTTTGCTTCCAAAAAAATGGTTTGTTTACATTACAAACACGGTATTTAAAGGGTTAAAAATGTGACAATTATTGAGTATTTGGTATTTTTATTTACAGCTCAAGTTGATGAAATAGAAAAAAGTGTAAAAGAATGAAAAACAAACTGTATGAAAATTTTTTTGACATTATTCCACAAGTGTGCCAAAAAGACACACTTGGTGCTTAGTAAGGGCCTTGCTGGATGGGATACCGGAGGGTTAAACAGCACTGTATCAATATTTTTAGGTATTTATTCAAATGCAGATATCATGGAAGTTCATTTATGTCTTTTTGTTTTTGCTTTTTATTTATATTTTATTTATTATTATTTAACACTCTTCTATTAAATAATGTTAGTTCCTTTGTTGGGATCACACAAAAATAATGTTCTGATGTTAGTTCTGAACTAATAGAATATGAACATTTGATCAGGATCTCAAACTGTAATGTCTGTAAAATATAATTTCAGTTTGAACACAGGAACATTTTGCGATATAAGATTAGATCCTATTGTGATCAAATAAAAAATGTGTGTAACATTTGTGCAGATTTCTGGTATAATTCAATTCTTCAAGGAAATAATCATTTAAAATAAGAAACAAACAAAAAAATTGTCTTTAACAGTATCGTGATATCGTATCCTAGTATTGTGATTTGTATGGTATCGCCAGATTCTTTCCAATACACAGCCCTAGACAGTGATAACGCTACTTGCTAATGCTAATTCTAGGTACTGTGTATATTAGGATTAGACCAAATGTCTTTACAGAAATGATGATCAACTGAGAACCGGTTAAAACAGTTTGGTTTTTTTTTGTTGTTTTTTTAACCTTTTTTAACCAGTCTTACTTTGAACATTTTTAATCATTTAATGTACGAGTACCTCTAGAGCAGAAGTTCTCAACCTTTTTGGAACAAACACACTAACGTCATCATGAGCACCCTGCTTCCCCCCCAATCCCTGAAAAATTTTTGTGACCCGGCTGGAGGGGTAAATATTTTTCTGTAAGTAAATAACGTGACGGACGTGTTTGCGGAGGATGTGGCGGGCTATAGTTCAGTAGGCAACTTTACCGCCCACATTTTAAGTTGTGAAAATATATTATGTCCTTGTATTGACTTCATCAATAAGCAGATTTTTTACATTTTTTACTGGACGTGACGATGCCTAAGCCTTCTACAAACCTCCAAATGAATTTGAATTACCGTAAATTCCGGACTATAGGCCACACCCGCAGACCCTAATTTTAGAAAGAAAATCAATTTCGTACACGTATAAGCCGCGCCGGTTTATAAGCCGTGGGTGTCCACCAGTGGCGATTTCTCATAGACTGCAAGGCTTCCCCTATCATTACGAAAATTAAATGGTTAAATATGTTCGGTTGTGTTGACATTTCATTGACTACACATGTGTTAAAACACGTTCATCTCACAGACGAGTTCGTTCAGAATCAGCTTTATCACAGATCATCAGACTCCATGTTGTTCACTTCTCATACATTCCCATTGCGCTGTTTCCTCATACGATCTATGGTCAGTGCATTTCCCCGTTGAAGCCTGGCTTCTATGGGAGTCTATGGGACCGAGTGGAACCTTTTTTTTCATTGCGTCAAAACTGGACTGTAATTAGATAAAGGTTTTCTTTGAGTTCAAATGAAATTCTTCCCTGTATGTAAATGGGTCTGATATGTGTGAGCTTGCTGTCATATCTATAGGCTGATTCATTGTTAATATGATGATTAAAAAAACAAAAGCCAAAAAACGAGGCAATAAAAGGATACTAATAAAAGCACATTTTCTCTTTCTTTTTTTTTGTCGGTGGACTTATCGGGGTTTCCTTTGGATTCGTGCCGATACGGGATTGACTTGCTTTTGTGCCGGCTGTGGATTCACGGACTTAAAATGACTTGAAAGACACTTGAAAGTGAACAAATTTTTGTTTTTCGTTAGAGTAGGACTTTTAATTTATTTTGAAAATATAAAGATTAAAAACAAGTAATTTGTAAGTTGTAATAGCATTTTCATTTAACATTATGCACGACGTGTGCATTAATTCTGAGATGCTTTAAATTTATGACGGTCTCTGGAGAGTTTTATTGGGTGTTTTCATTCAGAGTTTTGTTTTGTATATTTGTGAAACAATATTAACATTTGAAGGTTTACTATTTTTCCTTAAAAGTTCCCCTTTTGTGTGTGTTAATATTAACTTTATAAAGGTTAAATTGTTAATGTTATCCATTCCTGCATACCTTGTAACAATAGATTCTTCCCTGGGGTGTGGCAGGCAATAAGGTAAAATCGGCGTATAAGCCGCGTCGGAGTATAAGCCGCAGTGTTTAAAGCGTGGGAAAAAAGTAGCGGCTTATAGTGCGGAATTTACGGTATTTTTATTCAGATTGAGCTCAGCAACCTGGACAAAAAAGATCACCACATGACGAACTTTGGAGGCAGAATCACAATTTAGGATCACATTCCTGACTGTATACTAGACTCGGTGGAATGTGAAGCATCCACATAACGGCAATGTTTCCTCTTTTATTATTCATGCCCTCTCTCCTTGCCTGGAGCTTCTTTTCAAGTTTAGCTAAACTGGCAGCTTGTGTTTACGTCTATTATTCATGCCAGGTAATCGGTTGCGAGCGGGAGTGGGTGTACTGACTGTATACGACACACAACACCGTATAGAACAGTTTGAGTTTTAGATATACAAGTATTCAAATACACATTACATGTATTTGTTTGTGTCAAAATTCATATATCACATCTGGGCAGGTCTTGAAGGTTTGTGTAGAACCTATCTTAACCCTTTCATGCATGAATTACACTGGGTTACAAAAAAAATGTTTTTTGCAAGTTGTCTAGGTTTTTTCAACTGAATTCGGACCATTTTGCCGCACTAAATCCAAAAATGACATCTGTTTTTCTCAATCAGGTCAGTTTTTTTTTTTTTTTTTTGCTAATTTGATTTTGAAAAATTTGATCTCACAAAATTGATTACATTTTTGTGACTTTATCAGTTGATTTTTTTTTACATAGTTCTCACCCAAAATAGGTTTTAAGAGAAAAAAAAAAAAAAATTTTCTAACAGGATGTATTTATTATTTATTATGTTTTCACCGCAGATGTAACAGAATACGTCAGGCTTATTTTTGCAAGATCTTCTAGTCGAAGCCATTTCATTCACCTGTAATATTAAAAAAAAAACATTAATCATAAATTGGCAAAAGTAAAATCTTCAGAACTCGTTTATTGCAAGAAATATGAAAGAATTTTGTATCATATGATGTGAAAATGCCCATAAATGTAAGCAAAAATATTAAAAAGCCAATATGTAGCATAGTTCAGAAAGTTGACCTGATTGAGCAAAATTAATGTGATTTTTGGATTCAGCACACCAAAATGATCCTAAATCAGCTCAAAAAACTTAAACAATAAATTTGTTGTTGACCAGTGTTATGAGAACCTTAGCCAAGATATTTTTCCTGAGTGTTTTTATTCCTCTTTAGGCATGAAAAAAAAAAAAAAACAATGTGATCAAGTTTTTTTTCTGTTTTTTTTTTTTTTCTTCTTCTTTAAGGAGTTACAAAAATGTCCACTCAGCCGGACGCCATACATTTAATTTTTGAGGCAAAGAAACATGTATTTAAAACCTAATATCAGAAAGTAGTCGTTTTTCCATTGACCCTCAAATTGTGCAAATTTAATTCACACATAAAAATTAACCCTTTCATGCACAGTGGTTACTACAGTGGACAGTTATTCTGGTCTCTTGTATATTTATGCATTTTGTTGTTTTAACTTGTTTAAACTTGCATATCAACCAACACAGTGAATACTTATGTACCATCCCATAATACACTGCAATTCATACCATTACTGTAACATTCCTGTTCTTGATTAACCTAATCTGCAGCAGCATATTTGAGTGTAAATCAATTGCTAATTGTTATTAGACTGTAGTTTTTGTAAATTTTTTATTTATTTATTTATTTATTTTTTATGTTGTTGTGTTTTGTTATTTTTTGCATATTATTTGAGTGAGTAATAACTAGGTTAGGTTAGTTTATTTCAGACACAGACATAATACAAAACATGAAACAAAAATAAAATAATAATAATACATAATACACAAATAAAAAAAATCAAACAATAGAAAAGTAATAATAATAATAATGATAAACAATACACACAAAAAAAATCAAATAATACTACTATTACAGTGTGTTAAAATGTGAGAAAACATCAGATTACCAACATTAAAAAAACATTTATTTCATAGTTTTCACACAGTATGTCAGTAAATACATGTTTCTTTGCTTCAAAAATTAAATGCATGGTGTCCAGCTGAGTGGACATTTTTGTAACTCCGTGAAAAATAGGTTCATTAAAAAAAAATAAAAAATAAAAATTCAATCACATTTTTTTAATGCCCAAAGAGGAATAAAAACACTCTGGAAAAAAAAATCTTGATTAAGGTTCTCATAATTCATGCATGAAAGGGTTAATCTAATGGAAAACAGACAATTTCGCCAAGAGTCTCATTTGTCGATTAAAAGCTTTTGCGCTGGCAAGAGGTAGTTTTTTGGGCGTAACGTAAATAGTATATCACGCAAAACTGCAATGGAAAGACCTTTTTTTGTCCAACTTTTTGGACAGACGGAAGGACGACCAACTAATGCAGTGTTTTTCAACCTTGGGGTCGGGACCGCACGTGGGGTTGCCTAGAATATGAATGGGGTCGCCTGAAATTTCTTGTAATTAATAAAAAAAACAAAACAAAAAAAAACTAAACTTACTAATAAAAAATATAAGGTGAGTTGACACAATACACATCACAATCCATGAAAGACATGACAAACTGAGTCTGAAACTGAAGCACTGTGGTTCTGTTTATCTGTCAAATGTTCATTGTGGTCAGTTTCAGATGCTGCAGCTCTTTCATAATTCATAGTTTGAGTTCTGGTTTGTTCAGTATTAATTGTCAGCCTTGGAAATCCAAGCTGGACTGACTGTACATATCCTGACCAAGGAAAATCAAATTCTCACTTTGTGCAGTAATCTACACCTGGATTTACTGCCTCCGTCCATAATAATATACATTATATCGATTAAATGTCGTCTAAAATTAACGTTAATTTGCAACATAGTCTAGCAAACTATTACATGATCAAAAAGAAATTAATTTAGCAAAAAAAAAAAAAAAAAAAAAAGTCTTTGTTTTGAATGTCTGGGGTCGCCAGAAATTTGTGATGTTAAACTGGGGTCACGAGCCAAAAAAGGCTGGAAACCACTGAACTAATGCCAGCTGAAAATGTATTTTTGCAATCTTGAAAAGTTTCATTATGGACATTTACAGTTGTTTCTGATGATAAATGTTAAAAACTTCAAGTCTGGGTTTTTTTTTTTCTCTTTGACTAAAACACACTGGTTTAAGCATTTATTTTTTATAATAATGATCATTAATGACTGGATATTGAAAGTTAAGTTCTTTCTGAAAACAAAATATGCAAAAGAATTGGCAAAAATGACATTTTCTGACGCTTTTGTGGCAGAAAACACCTCGGCGGCCTCTTATAACGGCAGTCCTAAAAGGGTTCATCTCTGGTGTTAATACATTTTGAGACTCTCACTTAAACATACACTAACCAGTCACAAGTTTGGACTCACCTTCTTATTTAAATGGCATGAGATGGACCGCTGATGGTCAACAAGTGCTCAGCATCACTGGGAACTCCTTCAAGACTTTTGGAAAACATTTCAGGTGACTACCTCATAAAGCTCATCGAGAGAAAGCCAAAGAATGTGTAAAATGTGTAAAAGCAAAATATGTCTATTTTGAAGAATCTAAAATATAAAACACGCTTTGAGTTATGCCACACTTTTTTTAACTGGATAATTCCATATGTGTTCATTCATAGTTTTGATGCCTTCAGTGAGAATCTACAATATACAGGGTGGGGAAGCAAACTTTACAATGAACATTTAGTTGTTTTTTCTCAGCAGGCACTACGTCAATCGTTTTGAAACCAAACATATATTGATGTCATAATCATACCTAACACTATTATCCATACCTTTTCAGAAACTTTTGCCCATATGAGTAATCAGGAAAGCAAACGTCAAAGAGTGTGTGATTTGCTGAATGCACTCGTCACACCAAAGGAGATTTCAAAAATAGTTGGAGTGTCCATAAAGACTGTTTATAATGGAAAGAAGAGAATGACTATGAGCAAAACTATTACCAGAAAGTCTGGAAGATACTATTAAAGAAGAATGGGAGAAGTTGTCACCCGAATATTTGAGGAACACTTGCGCAAGTTTCAGGAAGCGTGTGAAGGCAGTTATTGAGAAAGAAGGAGGACACATAGAATAAAAACATTTTCTATTATGTCAATTTTCTTGTGGCAAATAAATTCTCATGACTTTAAATAAACTAATTGGTCATACACTGTCTTTTAATCCCTGCCTCAAAATATTGTAAATTTTGCTTCCCCACCCTGTATGTATGTATGTATATATATATTTATTTATTTATTTATTTATTTATTTTAACTGATATTCAGACTTGCACGTACTTTAAGATAGATTCCATTAATTTAAAAGTTATTTTGTTTTTGCCTTAATTTGCTTTGTTTTGTTTTATTTTGTTTCTTTGCATGTTCAAAATAAATAAATAATAAAATTAAACAAATATATTGTGTGAAAACTATGAAATAAAAACTTTTTTTAAAGCTGCTAATCTGTTTTCTCACATTTTATTATACTCTAATACTAGTCACTACTCAATTCACGGAGATTAAAAAAAAAAAAAAAAAAAAAATCTGTTAATTACAGTCTAATAACAATGACAGGCATTGTTCAACTGTTCAGTAGTATACAGGGTGGGGAAGCAAAATTTACAATGAACATTTAGTTGTTTTTTCTCAGCGGGCACTACGTCAATTGTTTTGAAACCAAACATATACTGATGTCATAATCATACCTAACACTATTATCCATACCTTTTCAGAAACTTTTGCCCATATGAGTAATCAGGAAAGCAAACGTCAGAGTGTGTGATTCGCTGAATGCACTCTTCACACCAAAGGAGATTTCAAAAATAGTTGGAGTGTCCATAAAGACTGTTTATAATGGAAAGAAGAGAATGACTATGAGCAAAACTATTACGAGAAAGTCTGGAAGATACTATTAAAGAAGAATGGGAGAAGTTGTCACCCGAATATTTGAGGAACACTTGCGCAAGTTTCAGGAAGCGTGTGAAGGCAGTTATTGAGAAAGAAGGAGGACACATAGAATAAAAACATTTTCTGTGATGTAAATTTTCTTGTGGCAAATAAATTCTCATGACTTTCAATAAACTAATTGGTCATACACTGTCTTTCAATCCCTGCCTCAAAATATTGTAAATTTTGCTTCCCCACCCTGTAAATAGTCATGAAAATAAAGAAAAACCAGGTGAGTCCAAACTTTTGAGTGGTAGTGTAATATCGCTGCATGATACAAACATGGTAGTTTATTCAGAAGCACACAGTATTAGTGCAGTACTTTTTTCCATACAGCACTTTGGGAATAGTACTCACTACTAATTACTCTTGAAACATAGACCAAGGATTTGTATGTGTGAGTCAGAGGGTTAAGTAAACCCCGTGGTGGACTGAAAATGAGGGCTGGCGGAGATATGATTCAGCTCCCGTGGGGTTGGATAGGCTATCAGTTAGGCCTATTTATTTATCCAGTTTATTCATCCTCTTTTTCCCCTCCTCAAATCTGTCTTGCAGAAATTATATTCCTGTAATTAATTAGCAAATTAATTGGAATTTGTTGCAAACATGATGCTGACCACATTAGTTTGCTACAAGTATAATTTAATCTTGTTGCCAAAAAAAACAAGAAAAAAAACATTTTTCTCCATGTTAGGACCGGTCATCTACACACAAATTTCATTTTAGTTCCCTGGTATGGTTTCACTATCTGATATATATGGAAATATGGAACATTAGTAACGCTAGATACCAACTGATATTGTTATCTCTAGGAGTCAAAACAGGATAGTCTGGGTTTTGGGCTCAGTCTATTACCTGCTGTGGAGTGCAGTCAGCATGGGGACATTTTAGTTTGTGTTTTGTGTCAGTGAAAGCACATTTTAATGGAGAAACTATCTGCTTGGACATCACGGTGCTATCGAACTTGTTTCCAGGTCCAGACTGTCAGTAATGGCAGAGGCTGTGTATAATCCTAACAAAGAATAAAAGTTACAATAATAGAACACAGTTAATTACCTCCGCCAAGGAGGTTATGTTTTTGCCAGGGTTTGTTTGTCTGTTTGTCTGTCTGTCCGTTAGTGTGCAACATAACTCAAAAAGTTATGGACAGATTTGGATGAAATTTTCAGGGTTTGTTGGAAATGGGATAAGGAAGAAATGATTAAATTTTGGTGGTGATCGGGGGGGGGGGGGGGCGCACTGATCAGCCTTGGCGGAGGTCTGCGCTCTCCAAGTACTTCTAGTTTGTTTGTCTGTTTGTCTGTCCGTTAGTGTGCAACATAACTCAAAAAGTTATGGACAGATTTGGATGAAATTTTCAGGGTTTGTTGGAAATGGGATAAGGAAGAAATGATTAAATTTTGGTGGTGATCGGGGGTGGGGGGGCCCACGGGGGGGGGCGCAGACCACAAAATTTCATCAAAATCTGTCCATAACTTTTTGAATTATGTTGCACACTAACAAACAGACAGACAGACAGACAGACAGACAGACAGACAAACAAACAAACCCTGGCAAAAACATAACCTCCTTGGCGTGGGGTGGCCCACGGGGGGGGGGGGGGGGGGGGGGGGGGGGCACTGATCAGCCTTGGCGGAGGTCTGCGCTCTCCGAGTGCTTCTAGTTGGTTTAATGGTTCTATTCAGTTTTGCAGTAAATTGTGACTTTAAACAGTTTTAAATACTGTTTAAGTCACTATAAGTCACCTTTATCAATTCTGTCCACTTCCTCTGCTCTTTATCATCATGTGTAAGGTAGTAAACTGATGACTGGATGTGTTTGATGGACTCTTGTATTCATTCTGCTGCAGTCCAGTGTTCAAAAGTAGTACATGGTGTCATGGTGTAATAAGTGGACAGATTGTGTAGAGTCACCATGTGTAGAGTCTGTGTTTTGGGACAGCCACTTTGAAGCCAGGAGTTCAGATTTTGGTAGTCGCCTGATTGGTTACTGAAGTGATCATATTGGGCTAAAGAGTCATCATTTTGTCATTCATTTCTATGACAAACTGGCGAGCTGTCTGACAGAAAAGAAAAAAATAAAATAAAAAAAAATTATTATGATTTGTGATTTTTGTGATTTAGTGATTTATTCGAACATGCAATGAAATTTAACATATATGCACTTGCAGAACATACATAATAATACAAATATCAAGAATCATAACAATCTTACTCAGAAGAAAAGCACAATAATTCCATTTACATTTACCCGAAAAGGGGTGGGAAGAAGTATAACTTATTTAATCCCACCCCCTCTCCCTACAATATTATTAATAATATATGTCCATCTTCCTTTTACATTTCTCTTCTATATTTATATATCTATTCACACACACACACAAACACACACACTCATTCTTCCATATACACATAAATACGTTTATACATATACACACATGCAAATACACATATAATCTTTTACCAATGCCTTTCTTAGTTGTGCTAGCTGATAAATAAACAAATAATAACTAACTCGAGGAAGGAAATATATACATAAACAATTAATTAACTAATTAATCAAAAACTATTTATTTAAAACCCTTTTTGATAAAAGACATGACAAACTGAAGCTGAAACTGAAGCACTGTGGTTCTGTTTATCTGTCAAATGTTCATTGTGGTCAGTTTCAGATGCTGCAGCTCTTTCATAATTCATAGTTTGAGTTCTTGTTTGTTCAGTATTAATTGTCAGCCTTGTAAATAACAGTTGGACTGACTGTACATATCCTGACCAAGGAAAATCAAATTCTCCCTTTGTGCAGTAATCTACGCCTGGATTTACTGCCTCTGTCCATAATAATATGCATCATATAGACTAAATATCGTCTAAAATTAATGTTTATTTACAACATAATATAGAAAACTATTACATGATCAAAGGCAAATTAATTTTAGCAAAAAAATGTTGTTTTGTTTTTTTGGTTTGAATGTCTGGGGTCACCAGAAATTTGTGATGTTAAAATAGGGTCACAGGCCAAAAAAGGTTGGAAACCACTGACTTAAACAGACTCTGGGCCGGTTCACTCCTGGTGTGAATATAACCGACCTCGAGCCGAAACAAACCCAGGTACCCCATGCACCTTTTTGTGCTTGATGAGCCACCGTAGCTGCTGGAAGTAGCCGAGCCTCATGGGTAGTCAGAGCTAATAACAGCAGAAGCCATGAGCTGTGGACAGACGTGGAGTGATGAGGACATTGAATGTCTCATTGACATTTGGTCAGATGTCCATATTAGGAAACTGGGTCCGAATGAGCCGTTCTTGACTGATAATATTATTTTCAGATATTTGTGTTTGTAAAAATAGAATACATATTCTGACAATGATAACTGCACGTAGGACCTTCAGACTTACTTTATTGTCATTCAATAAATGCACCATCAGTACTTTATTAAACGAAATATTGGTGCTTTGCTCACCACAGTTTCAGTTTACAAATAAAATTAATAAATAAATAAAAACACACCTCGCGAAGTATAAAGTAGCCTAAAATACTATAATCATTTAAAATGTATATCTATATATATGTATAAACCTCCATGTTTGTTTTCATCAACACCCACCGTCTCCGATTCACCCCGCCCCTGACTTTTCTGTCCAATGCCAGTGCAGTTTGTCGCATGCGTGCTTCTGTTTACAAATTTTAATCCACTAGCAAAAAGTACAATGAGAATGTCATCTGGCCTAAACCAAAAAAATAAAGTTTGCATTCGATCTGGCAGACCAAGGGACTTTCCAGGTGTGAATACATCAGTGGCGATTTTTCATAGACTGCAAGGGAAGCCTGGCTTCCCCTAAAATTACGAAAATTAAAATGGTTAAATATGTTCGGTTGTGTTGACATTTCATTGACTACAAATGTGTTAGAACACGTTCATCTCAAAGACGAGTTCGTTCAGAATCAGCTTTATCACAAATCAACAGACTCCATGTTGTTCACTTCTCATTCATTCCCGTTGCGCTGTTTTCTCATTCGATCTCTGCTCAGTGCGTTTGTCCGTAGACTGTGGGCGTCCATGCACTTCAATGGAACTGAGTGGAACAGTTTTTTTCATTGCCTCAAAACTGGACGGTAATTGGATAAATGCCACGATGTTGTCCCGCCCCTGGACCATCTCTGGGGGTGAATGGAGCTGTGGGCGGAGCTCGGCCGTGCTGGACGCCGGAATCCCGCCGGAATGCTGATTGGAGGATCAGTCGAAAGGCTGAATCCCGTTTGATTGACAGCTATTTTCAGATCTACTCCTTCACCGACACAGTTCTGTTTAATACCGTCACACATTCTGCTGTGAAATCAAGAGAGAAACCACTACGAAATTACTCGTTCATTTCTTGCACTGTACATAAAACCCACTCATTGTACTTCCTTGTTTCAATTTAACATAATTTCAGTGTTTCCTTGTTTCAGTTACATCATTTAATCATTTCTTGTTCGAGTTTAATATCGTTTTGTAGACAGTTAAATCAATCAAACTGTCGGCTAGGTCGGAGTGAAAGGAGCATCTCTAGTTTAAAAAGGCTGAAGTCTTACACCCACAACACACTGGGCCAAGGCAATCTAAGCAGAGAGGACACTGGTCCAGTCCCTGGAAAAGACGCCTACTTCGTACGATAAGGTCACTGACCATTTTCTTAAAAAGGAACAGAGGGCCGAATGTATGTTTAAATAACTTGACTTTTTTTTTTTTTTTTTCTTCTCTTTTTGATGTAAGCCGACAATGAGCTTCCCCTGTCTGAAAGACGAGCAGCCGCCACTGGAATACAGAACCCTTATGAGTGTGGTATGTTTAGTTCTATATGGACGCTCCTCTAAGTCCATGGTTTCTTTTGTACTGCAGACATTGTTCACTGCAGCTTTGCAAATATATTCAAGTGTATTCTTATTGGAACATAAATCTGGCTTCACAATGCAATAACGACACTCATTTCTGATCAATGCCTCCATTTCTATCAAGGTCTTGTTTTGTGCCTTTACAATGACATGAGACACTCACAGTCTGCTGTTATAAAGCTCATTTATGCCTTGAAGCTTTCCATTTTTAACACTTACTTTGTATAATTTGACCAGAACTTAAAATGGTAAAAAAAAAAAAAAAAAAAAGAAGAGAGAGAGAAAGTGAAACTTAATGGAACACTGCTTAGACACAGAGGCCTAATTCCACCTCTTATCCAACAGAATTAAACATTTAAAGACTAAAAATGTCATTACAGCCATTAATTTAAATCCAGAACAGGGAATTAAAGTGTAATTTATGAGGCATATTAATAGCAATGCAGCAGTTTTTGGGGATATTTCCATTATTTGTGTGTGTCAGTGCACCTAAATGTGCTGCCTGGCTCTTGACAAAGTTGATTTCAATAAATCACGACACAAACTACTGAGGGAAAACATCATTAATTTTATTTTATGACTGTCATTATTTCATGATGTTTTTCTGTGTCAGCAGAGGACGTCCTTCCTGCTTCTGTTTGTTAGTGTCACAGATCACTCTTGATTTAATCAGATTGTTGTAGTCGTGTTTTGATATAAGACACATTTCTTGGATTTGTAAAACAGATGTCTGACAAATACTGATAGATGAGGTGTAATGAGAGTGTGTGCCAAGTTCATTTCTCCCATGAGGGTAATTACACTGCATAAATAGGCATTTTCAGAGGCCAAATATTATGCATAATAATAATAAAAAATAAAAAATAAAAAAAGTGATGTATGTAAATGTTGCCTTACAAGCAATAAAAATCCATGTTATTCAAGATGGATCTAAAAATTGAGAAGTCATGCAAGTGGTCTATTATGCAAAGCAGTGTTTTAGCTTTTTACTGGTGGAATGTAATTCACATTTAACAGAAATGTACACTAATCAGCCATAACATTATCACTGGTTGCTTTTCCATTGGACATTTGTGCATAACTTTACAGATATTTACTAAATGTTGAAAAAAACAGAACTGTGTAATGTTAGTTTTTCCATTAAATCACATATGCAGCAATTTATTTATTATTGCGAGATGTCAAGAGAAGTCGTTCTATAAACATGGCGATGAACATAAATATCACATTGATTTACAGATATATTCATATTTCTCTCATAGCGCCCTCAAGCTCCTGGAAAATACTCGCATTTCTCTGTTTTGAATCTAGAATACTCGTGACCCCTTGTTGAGCCACATCATGTAATAAATTCCCATTATGTAATAAAAGTTCAAAATGTAATAAGAATGTCACGTCATCTTGTAATAAAGCTGCATTTTGTAATAAACTGACGCATTTTGTAATAAACTACCTCAACACATTATGTAGTAAATTTTTTAGTTATTACAATTTGAGAAGTTTATTACAAAATGCACTTGACACATTTTTATTTTCAGGAAAATGTAATGTGCTAAATTAATCTTTAAACTGTGTGGTTAAAGTTCTGATTACATTACCTGTAGCTCCTGTGACTAATTTCTTCTAAATTGCTCTGAAATTATATTAATTTGGATTGTTATTACATAATGAACCATGTTATTACATTTTTTTTTAATAAAAATGTGTCAAGTGCATTTTGTAATACATTTCTCAAATTGTAATAACTTACTACATAATGTGAAAAAATTTACTACATAATGCATTGACATAGTTTATTACAAAATGCGTCAGTTTATTACATAATATGGCTTTATTACAAGATGACGTGACATTCTTATTACATTTTGAACTTTTATTACATGATGAGAATTTATTACATAATGCGGCTCAACACCCCTTTATCCCGTACTAAATTTTAAAAAATGATTCGGTTTCCTCATGTGTCCACACATACCATGCCATGTTTGTTTTAAAACTCTTCTTCTTCACCAAGGTTATCGTTAATGAAAACTAACGAAATGACGAAAACTAGAATTGAAAAAACATTTTCGTTAACTGAAATAAATAAAAACAATTAACAGAAAACACGATAACTAACTGAAACTGTATTGTGTGTTTACAAAACTAACTAAAACGTATGTAGAAGTCAATAATGTAATAACGGCTGATAATGGCAGATAAAAGTCCATAACGTAATAACTTATTGGCTGGTTATTATGTTATTGACCTCACAAAAAAAAAAAAAATTCTTTGCAAATTTAATAACTGAGCCAATAACATACTAAGTTATAACGTTATTGGCCAAAAGCTATTACATTATTGGTTCAGGACTTTTATTACATTATTAGCCAGATATTACGTTATTTTAAAAATGGCAAATTTATTACGTTATCGGCCGTTATTACATTATTGGTTGTTATTACATTATTGGCTTCTAAAAAACGTGTAAAAATTATGGAAAAAAATTCCCTTCGTTTTCATCTTTGTCAATGTTGGATTGATTCAAAATAGATTGATTTTGCTCCAGCAATTTTAGTGAGTGGCACCATACGACACTTGTGGTTTAGGGTCGTCTTCTCGTCCCCACTCTACCTGGCAACAGAGACTAAAGTTGGAAGAATTCAGCAAAGTCCTGTGTGGGATTTATGTGAATACAACGGAGAAAAAGATATGAAAAAAACTAAAACTTGACTAAAACTAAGCATTTAGAAGAAAATGAAAACGAATAAAAACTAGCAAACCTGCTCTAAAAACGAATCAAGATTAACTGAATTAGAGAAAAAAAAAGTCTAAACTCAATAAAACTAAACTATAATGAAAAATCCAAAACTATTATAACCTTGTTCTTCACTTGTAACATCCATCAACATCCATTTTTTTTGTTTACATGACTCTAGTTGTGCAAAAAGGTTGCAGTTTTGCGCGCTATACCAAACTGCACACAAAAAGAAACACTTGTATCCACATACCAACCATCCTGTAATGACTGGTAGTACGAGGACTGAACCCAAATGCAAGACCCACAGACGAAAATACAATGTAATTGTGTTTATTAAA
Source organism: Sphaeramia orbicularis (assembly GCF_902148855.1). Classification (NCBI taxonomy): domain Eukaryota; kingdom Metazoa; phylum Chordata; class Actinopteri; order Kurtiformes; family Apogonidae; genus Sphaeramia; species Sphaeramia orbicularis. The sequence goes on along the minus strand of NC_043970.1, from coordinate 48,624,396 downwards.
CACAGTCAGAAAATACAGTTCACACTAAAAGGTTATGGAGAAGTCTTCAGTGAAACTGCCTTGTGGATTCGTCATACGGTCCGAACCCGAATGGGAAGGCCCACGGCCTGGGTCGGGAGCACATGAGGGGAACCTGACTAGGGGAAAACAAAGGAGAGTCAGGAGGCAGACCAGGTCATACACGGAGAGGCAAGCAGACAGGCAACAGGACATTGGGGAAAAGCAAACTCACGTACCGTTAATCCAGGCAAAAAAGGTCAAACACAGGAGAGGACACTGAGGCAGAAGCACAGACAGGGGTCAGGCGAAAACTCTGGCATCGAGGAAACAATCCGGGTCAAAAACAGACAGGCAGGCAGACAAACAGGATCCAAAGAAACGCTGGTAAGTAGACACACAAGGCAAATACGAACTGGCGACGAACAGGGGAAAACACAGGGCTTAAATACACAAGAGGGAGGGAAGACAGTGAGACACAGGTGGAACAAATCAGGGTGGGGACAGGTAATCAGACACAGGTGAAACAATCAGGGAAGGGAAGCAAAGACACCAGACATGACACAAGAGGAGAACTTAACAAAATAAAACAGGAAATGACAGACAAGACAGACAAAACAGGCAGAAGACCGGGGACTGATATGACACATCCATATATTCCATGATATTTTCCCGACGTAACACACAGATAGCGAGAGGAGAATCCCTGAATAAAGATGAGGGTTTTCATCACATAATGGCAAGGGTGGCAGGATTTTAATCAAAGCACTGCCAACGAGCCCGACTACTTCTTGGGAAGGTTTAGGAATAGATCATGGAGTCATTCATTCATTTTCCATATCCACTTAATCCTCTGTAGGATAGTGGTAGAAGCCTATTTCAGCTGACCTTGGGAGAAGACAGGGTTCATCCTGGACAGATCAAAAGGCGACAGGTAATTTAAAGACATCTGCTAACATATTAAGGGTAACTGGTGCAAGAAAGTCCTGCCATTGGACCCAGTGCTGAGGCCTTTCAATGGTTGAATGTACAAGTACAGACCTGTCACCACATGGGTTAAGCATAGCATCTGTAAATGCCATTAACATTAACCATTTATAGCAGGGGTAGGGATGGGAATCGAGAACCAGTTCTTTTTGAGAACCGGATCCCAGTAGCTCGATTCCTTGGGATCGTTTGCCTGCCCACTTAAAGATTCTGCTTATCGATTCTGCCTTCGTTGCACTACGATATCACGCGTACGCTGCATTGTTTTGGTCTGAATGTAGCCAACACGGCGCTGAGGCAGAAACGGTCTAAAAATACGACGACACCAGGTCCACTGGAACACTTGCAAAGCTTCCATTTCTTCAAAAGGGTGGAATCCCTCCAATATGTTCAAACATTTGTTCACACAGCATGTAATTAATTTACAGGAATGTCACGTATTTGATTCGCTACTTAGCGGCGCTTGTTAACCCTTTCATGCATACTGGTCACTCCAGTGGACAGTTATTCTACAGCTGTTCTCTTGTTTATTCATGGGTTTTGTTGTTTTAGTTCCATATCAGCCAACACAGTGGACACTTATGCATCATTCCATACACTGACATTCATACCATTACTGTAACTTGACTGTTCTAGATAATCCTGATCTGCAGTAACATGTTTGAGTGCAAAAAAAAATGCAAATTGTTATTAGATTGCAATTAACCGGAATTAATTAATTAATTAATTTATTTATTTATTTATTGCATTTTTAAACAAAAAGTTTGGTTTTTTTTTGTTTTTGCATATTATTTCAATAAAATAAGTAATAACTAGCATTAGAGTATGATAAAATGTGAGAAAACATCAAATTAGCAGCATTAAAATGTTTTTATTTAATAGTTTTCACACCATATATCAGTAAATGCATGTTTCTTTGCCTTTAAAATGTGACACATGGTGTCCAGCTGAGTGGACATTTTTGTAACTCCATGAAAAACACGTTTATGAAAAAAATTAAATTGCATTGTTTTCTTTTTTTCTCATGCCTAAAGAGGAAAAAAAAACACTCAGGAAAAAAAAATCTTGATTAAGGTTCTCATAAATCGTGCATGAAAGGGTTAATCTAGCGGCAGAGTGAACACCAGGCGGTCATCTGGGCCCAGTTCCGGTCCTGATTCAGGCAACAAACGTCGAACCCCCTCAAATACGAGTTTCTGAAGGTAGGGGAAAGGAAATGAGGTGCACAACAACGGGAGATGAGCCGAATCGAACCGGTTCCAAAATACCAATTGCACTACACCCTCACTGTATCTGTTACTGTCACTGTTTTGTAATGTATGCAGAAACGGCCAAAAATAGTCATTTGCCCGATAAAGGGTTAAGTTTGTCTTTAGAGGAAGTGTTGGACCATCAGTCAGCACAAGCGTAGATCCACATCCATCCTGAACCGACGCTGACAGGTTGAGGTCAGGTATGGTATTAAAGTCCCTCAGTAGACTTTTTGGCTCAGAGGGGTCAGGTCTGTTCACTGTACAAATCAGTTTGCGAGTCATTTTCTCTGACCTGCCAAAAACCACTACACTTAAAATCAGACTGTCATCCTGGTTAGGGAGGCCATTTTCCCATATCACCGTTAAATGAATTTGAAGCGAAAAAGAAAAGCAATGGAAAATGTCACACAGGGGATATGAGTTTAGTCATGACATGAATTAAACAGGCACAATGTCAAATTGTTTTTGTCTCCATCTTACTTATGCGTTAACAACAAAAAAAAAGAAAGAAAAAGCGCCTAAAGCAACCGGAAAAACCTGCAGATTTTTGTGTTGCCCTAACATTTTCTAAACTGATTCTTTAGTTCTGGACAAGTATGAGTATGAATAGCAGAGGCAGGTTGAGAAAAAAAAAAAAAAAAAAAAATGGAAGGGAGGAGGGGGCAAAGGAGAATGGTGGGGTCCAAGGTCAGTGCCCAGGTGGGGGTTCAAGGGGGTGAAGCAACACAAAATTAACAAAATAAATGCTTCAAATCACATACAACTGTTTTTTTTTTTTAAATTATCATCATCATCATCATCATCATCATCATCATCATCATCATCATCATCATCATCACCTCAGCCAAGGAGATTATGTTTTTGCCAGGGTTTGTTTGTCTGTCTGTTTGTTTGTCTGTCCGTTAGTGTGCAACATAACTCAAAAAGTTATGGACAGATTTGGATGAAATTTTCAGGGTTTGTTCGAAATGGGATAAGGAAGAAATGATTAAATTTTGGTGGTGATCAGGGGTGGGGGGGCCCACGGGGGGGGCCACTGATGAGCCTTGGCAGAGGTCTGCGCTCTCCGAGTGCTTCTAGTTATTGTCATCATCATCATCATCATTATGTTTATCATCATCATTATGTTTATCATCATCATCATCATGTTTATCGTTATTATTATTATCATCACCATCATTATCATTATTATTATCATCGTCGTCGTCGTCGTCAAATAAAATGAATACAGTTTACCTTCACTAATGTGGAACCAAAGCAGAGAGTTCACTTTACTAAGGTTGGACTCTGTTATGGCATTGAATGTCATTACATTCCAAATCTTTTAAATTTAGAAACAACAGGATACAGTAGAGGTGTAGGCCTAAGTTTGACAACTGTGCAGTTAATTCAATTACTGTCTGTGTTCAAAGATGTTTAACCCTTGTTTAACCCCATTCTGAGTTTTTTTTATTCCTCTTTAGGCATGAAAAAAACAATGCAATTGAAAATTTTCTTCTGACAAATAAATTAAAAAATAAAATAAAAATAATCTAAAAAAAAATAATAAAATTAAAAAAAAAAAAAATGAAAAAAAAAAAATTCTTATGAACGTATTTTTCATGAAGTTGCAAAAATGTCCACTCAGCTGGACACCACATGTTTAATTTTTGACGCACAGAAACATGTATTTACTGATAAATTGTGTGAAAACTATGGGGAGGGCTTATGATTCTGGGGGTTTATGCTCAGGAGAGATCTACATAACGTTACCAATTCATGCCAGAAAAGATATGTAGTGTCTTAAAACTTTTATAAAGATATGTGTTTTAAAAAAAAAAAAAAAAAAAAAAAAAAAAAAAAAAAAAGAAAACAACAAAATCCATGAATATACAAGAGAACAACTGTAGAATAGCTGTCCACTGGAGTGACCACTATGCATGAAAGGGTTAATATTCAGTCATTCCATACCTTCTGTGGCTGCCTGTTTGTTTTTCATGCAGACCCAAATGCTGTTTGATTAGACAGTTGCCTCTGCATAATTAGACTTTAGTTTAGATGTAACACCCTTTACCATATAGACCCTCATCACAAGAGATAGAAGAGCCTTGGGACAGATAAGTTTGCACTTTAAGGTGCATGTGAACAGATAGCTCAGTAGATTAGTACGGTGGCTGACAAGGGCTAAACGCATTGCAACAGCCCAATGCGTCTCAGTTAAAAAAAACAGTTGCAAGTAGAGAAACGATGCAAATTCAAAAATTCAAACATAAGTCTAACAAAAGAAAAAAAGAGGAACGTGGTGCAAATGAAAAACTGTGCTGCAAATTTGCACATTTGTAGTGTCCCTTTTGCTGAATATTCCAGCCACAGCTCTTTTAATTACCGTGGATCAAGATCAGTGGCGGCTGCTCGTCTTTCAGAGTGGGGAAGCTCATTGTCGGCTTACATTAAAAAAAAAAAAAAGTCAAGTTATTTAAACAAATTTGGCCCTCCGTTCCTTTTTAAGAAAATGGTTGTATCGTACCAAGTAAACAAGAAAACGTTGAAATTATGTTAAATTGAAACAAGGAAGTACAATGAGTGTTTTATTTACAGTGCAAGAAATGAACAAGTAATTTTGTAGTGGATTCTCCCTCGATTTCGCAGCAGAATGCACGACGGTATTAAACTGAACTGTGTCAGTGAAGGAGTAGATCTGAAAATAGCTGTCAATCAAACGGGATTCAGCCTTTCCACTGATCCTCCAATCAGCCCGTGTAATCCTGGCGTCCAGCCCGGCTGAGGTCCACCCACAGCTCCATTCACCCCCAGAGATACTGAGCGTCCGGGGGCGGGACAACATCGTGGCATTTATCCAATTACCGTCCAGTTTTGAGGCAATGAAAAAAACTGTTCCACTCAGTCCCATTGATGCTGAGGGTCTACGGGCAAATGCACTGAGCAGAGATCGAATGAGAAAACAGCGCAACGGGAATGTATGAGAAGTGAACAACATCGAGTCCGCTGATTTGTGATAAAGCTGATTCTGAACGAACTCGTCTGTGAGATGAACGTGTTCTAACATATTTGTAGTCAATGAAATGTCAACACAACTGTACATATTTGACCATTTCATTTTCGTAATTTTAGGGGAAGCCGGGCTTCCCTTGCAGAGAAATCGTCACTGATCAAGATGCATTTTGAGATATTCCTGAAGATGTCATGCTTATGGGCCTCCTCTGTTCCTTCTTGAGACCTCAAGATACATGAAAATACTCCTATTCCTACCACCACTTTGACCAATACCTACTTACACTGAACCTGGGAACCAGAGGCATCCACCGGAGACAAAAATATTCATTTGCTCTGGCAGATCAGTCTGGCACTGCTCCCGTTCAAAGTGGTTTCCACTCACGCTAGATTGGTGTGGGTTAATGGGAACCATTTATCTGATATGGGCCAAGTCCAGAGTGGGTTTGATACAATGATGAGCTGCCTGTCCATCACTGGCTTTTGTCCACGTAGGAAAACCCTCTATCCTGTACTAAATTCAAAAATACCACACTGTTTATTTTAAAACTCTTCTCCTTCGCTTGTAACATCCATCAACAGAGTTTTTTTTGTTCATGTGACTAGTTGCATAAAAAGGTCTTTCCATTGCAGTTTTGAGTGACATACCAATTTTGCTACACCAGAAAAATCCCCTCTTGTCCGCGCAAAAACCTTTAATTGAAAAACGAGAGTTTGGGCAAAATTGTGGTTTTCCATTGTTTCTTTTGTTTTGTTTTTTTTTATTATTATTTTATTTGACAGGGACAATGCAGTCAAACATAGTTGCAGCTGATGTGATGCATATAGAGTTCAACCCTGCAAAGCTTGAACCATTAAATCATTGACAGAAAATTCCAGTTCTTTGAAATTGGAGCCTTTATTGATCCTTTTGAACAACCCAAACATTTTTTTTTTTTTTTCAAATATCAATTTCCATGTATGAGTTTCAATTTTGTATCATTTTTGACACATCGGGTCTCAATGCTCAAATATTATTTTGAACAAACAAAAAATATAATATAACACGAACATGTCAAACAAATTGTCATTAATGAGGAAGAAGGCAGAACTTTACCAATTTTGGAAAAAAAATTACCAGTCTTATAGAGTCACTTTAACCCTTTCATGCATGAATTATGAGAACCTTAGTCAAGATTTTTTTTCCTGAGTGTTTTTATTCCTCCTTAACCATGAAAAAAACAATGCGATTGAATCTATTTTAATGATAATGAATTACAAAAATGTGCACTCAGCTGGACACCATGTGTTTAATTTTTGAAATAACGAAACATGTATTTAACCCTTTCATGCATTGTGGTCACTCCAGTGGACAGTTATTCTCCTGCTGTTCTCTTGTGTATTCATGGTTTTGTTGTTTTAGTTCCATATCAGCCAACTCAGTGGACACATGCATCATCTCATTCAGTGCAATTCATACTGTTACTGTAGCTTTTCTGTTCTTAATAAACCTGATCTGTACTAACATGTTTGTGTGTAGATCAATTGCTAATTGATATAGACTGTAATTGACATGTTTTTTTCATATTATCTCCATGAAGTGAATAATAACTAGTATTAGAGTATGTTAAAATGTGAGAAAACATCAGATTAGCAGCATTAAATCTGTTTTTATTGCATAGTTTTCAATATCACTTTCTGATATTAGGTTTTAAATACATGTTTATTTGCTTCAAAAATTAAATGCATGGTGTCCGGCTGAGTGCACATTTTTGTAACTCCTCAAAAACAACAACAAAAAAAAACCTCGATGACATTGTTTTTTTCATGCCTAGAGGAACAAAAACAATCAGGAAAAATATCTTGGCTAAGGTTCTCATCATTCATGCGTGAAAGGGTTAAAATGCGATATCAGAATGTGATATACCGTGTGAAAACTATGAAAGAAAAACATTTTTAATGCAACTAATCTGATGTTTTGTCACATTTTATCATACTCAAATACTAGTCATTACTCACTTCACAGAGAAAATATAAAAAAAAACAACCTTTTGTTTAAGAAAACTGTTAATTACAGTCTAAAAACAATTGGTATTTGATTTCCACTCAAACATGTTACTGCAGATCAGGTTTATCAAGAACAGCAAAGTTACAGTAATGGTATGAATTGCAGTCAATCAAATTTTATTATATAGCGCCAAATCATAACAAAAGTTATCTCATGACACTTTACATATCAAGTCGGTCGAAACCAGACTCTAAGTCAATTTACAGAAACCCAACAGAATCAGTGTATAGGATGATGCATAAGCGTTCACTGTGTTGGCTGATATGGAACTAAAACAACAAAATCCATGAATATACAAGAGAACATCTGGAGAACAGCTGTCCACTGTACAGGGTGAGTCAGAAAAAATGCTCTTTCCATTTAAAGAAATTGTACTGCTAAAACGGAAACACTGATTTTTCTTTTGACCATACAGTCATATTGGTGTGGTTATTGAGCATGTCTGGTGATGTAGTCATAGATTTATTGCATTGCATAAGAGAGAGAAGGTCCATTGTTTATTGGGCACTGAAATACCTGCCAACACAATGTATGCCACAGTGAACAAACTTGAAATTGACAACAATTACAGGAGTCGGGGCTTTGCTTTCACACTCAGGACATAGGCCTACATGACAGTGCCCAGGGAGTTTTCATCATGGCAAGACCACAGCGATTGCAGGTATTATTTCCTCATCGAGTTGTCTGTTTGGGTCAGGAGAGAGTGGCCACCTAGATCCCCGGACTTGACCCCCTTTGATTTTTTCTTGTGGGGGTATCTTAAAAACCGTGTGTATCAGACTGTTCCACAAACTCTTCAGGAACTCCGAAATCGCATCACGGCTGAAATCCAAGCCCTACGACGAACACGAATGGCGAGAAGAGCTGTGTTAGAGATGCGACAACGAGCACAGATTTGCATCAATCTGAACGGTAGCCAGGTTGAAGGTCGTGCCGGACGACTTCGTTGAGACGAAACATTTTGATGGCGAGTAAACATGCTGTAATGGTTGACAATTTCAATTTCATTCACGGTGGCATAAACTGTGTTGGCAGATATTTCGGTGCACAATAAACAATGGACATTCCCTCTGTTATGCTATGCCATAAATCAATGATTCAATCGCCAGACATGCTCAATAACCACATCAATATGACTGTATAATCAAAAGAAAAATAAGCATTTCCATATCAGTGGTACAATTTCTTTAAATGAAAAGAGCGTTTTTTCTGACTCACCCTGTAGTGACCACTGTGCATGAAAGAGTTAAAGGCCTCTAGTGAACGAATTCCTCACCCCTGGTGGATTATCTTTGTATTGTATGTATCTAATTGTATACATCAGGTTTTTCAAGAAAAAAAAAAAAAAAAAAAAAAAAAGACTGATTATGTAGAGGCCTTCATAACTCATGTATCATATATGATACATTTGGCATTATAGGGTTAGGCAAATTTTGCGCAATGTGATGGTCAATGGAAAAGCAACTTTCTGTAATATTTGATATAAAACATTTAAAGTTACTGTACTTAAAGCCTTGAAAGTTTTCAAGAGAGATGTTTGTCTACATTTCTGACAGGATTTGGTTATAGATCTGTCCAGTTTTAGTCGACGTCTGTTGATAGTTTTAGGAAATTACTGCAGATTGATTTGCATTTTTACTAATTTGAAGGAAAATATACGACATGAGTGTTTTTAATGCTTTACCGTGCTGGGTATGTGTTCATGTTCAGAGACTTCATATGGTAAACATGACCTTCGTAGCTCAGTTTCATCCGACCCATGAATTTCAGTAATCGGTCATCAAGTGAATTTTACGGCAGACATTAAATCTAACATTAACAACTGCACACACACACACACACACACACACACACACATTAACGTCAGAAAGTTGCTGCATGTTCGTCACATAAAGACGCATGAAGAGTGACGAGCCTCTTTAATTCGGCTGCCTCGTCTCCATTCACCGTCCCACCAAAAAAAAAAAAAAAAAAAAAAAATCATCCAACTTGTCAGAGTAATTTTCTCCACTTGAAATTAGCTGCTTCTAATAAAATTTTAATTCAGTTATTACAAGCACAGTAACGCCTCAAGTGCTGCCCCTGAGCCCCGTCTGGCTTATGGAAATGTATCAGCCAGATGCACTTAAGCCTCATGAAAATGAATTTTAATTTGTTGGAAATTGGTTCTGTTCATTAACGCGACATTACAGGAGCGAGAAATGGAGTCTGACTATTCGTCTCTGCGCGGTGACACCAGTGTAATTTGGCTGCAGGAGGTGGAGGACAAGGTCAGTCCACTTGACAACCGATGTGAAGTCAATAACTGCTGTTCCACCAAATGACTCTGGGCAGAACCACTTCATTTCATCTGCAGCTGCTCATGTAAAAGAGCCTAAAATCTCTCTCAGGAAGAAGATCAAAGTGAAATTTCCCAGGAGAAACCTCAGCATCATCACCATCATCATCATCATCTAATGCATTGTTGCAGAGGAAATAGTGCATTTCAGAGTCTTTTGTGCTGCTCTAATGAAAAATGGATGGCAAATAGATGTATCTCATGACAGGATGACAGCTTTTTAATAATCTGTCACATCGCAGATTTTCTTTCCGTAAACTGTAAGTGTTGATACACAAACAGCTTTCAGCACAAGCTGTATTCTGTTTTTACATTCTGAAATATTAAATATTAGTTCTAGTCCTTGTGAATGTATGAGTGTTACATCAGCCTTGCTCGCTCTATATGGGATCCTCTTCTATGAAATCTATGCAGTGTTTTCTAGTGTTTTTACTGCCAAGGAACAGCGTAGGTTATGTTTTCATCGGGGTTTGTTTGCCTGTTAGCAAGGTAACTCAAGTTATGGACGGATTTGAATGGAATTTTCAGGAAATGTTGATACTGGCACAAGGAAGAAATGATTAAATTTTGGTGGTGATTTTGGGGCGGGGGGGCTGAGAGACTGATCTGCCTTGGTGGAGGTCTGTGCTCTGAGTGCTTTTCTACACTCAACAAAAATATAAACGCACCACTTTTGTTTTTGCTCCCATTTGTCATGAGCTGAACTCAAAGATCTAAAACTTTTTCTATGTACACAAAAGGCCTATTTCTCTCAAATATTGTTCATAAATTTGTCTACATCTGTGTTAGTGAGCACTTCTTTGTCCTTTGCTGAGATAATCCATCCACCTCACAGGTGTGGCATATCAAGATGCTGATTAGACAGCAGGATTATTGCACAGGTGTGCATTAGGCTGGCCACAATAAAAGGCCACTCTAAAATGTACAGTTTTACTGTATTGGGTGGTCCAGGGGGGGTCAGAAAACCCATCAGTATTTGGTGTGACCACCATTTTCCTCGCACAGTCTTCTTCATGAATTCTCTGAAACAGCTTTGGAGATGGCTAATGGTAGAGAAATGAACATTCAATTCACAGGCAAAAGCTCTGGTGGAGATTCCTGAAGTCAGCATGACTACTGCATATTCCCTCAAAACTTGTGACATCTGTGGTATTGTGCTGTGTGATAAAACTGCACATTTTGGAGTGGCCTTTTATTGTGGCCAGCCTAAGGCACACCTGTGAAAAATCATGCTGTCTAATCAGCATTTTGTTATGCCACACCTGTGAAGTGGATGGATTATCTCAGTAAAGAAGAAGTGTTCACTAACACAAATTTAGACAGATTTGTGAACAATATTTGAGAGAAATAAACCTTGTGTGTACACAGAAAAAGTTTTAGATCTTTGAGTTCAGCTCATGACAAATGGGAGCAAAAACAAAAGTGGTGCGTTTATATTTTTGTTGAGTGTAATTTCCCATTTTTTTTTACCAGGGTTTGTTTGTTTGTTTGTTACTTCCACCATAGGAACAGCGGAGTCTATGTTTTTAATCAGGGTTTGTTAGTTTGTTGGTTAGTTAGCAAGATAACTCAAAAAGTTATGGATGGGTTTGGATTCCATTTTCAGGAAATGTTGATTCTGGCACAAGGAACAATTAAATTGTGGTGGTGATTGGGGGGGGGGGGGGGGGGAGGCGGCACACAACAGACAGATTTGGATTACATGGGTGATTACATTTGGATTACATGGATGGGTTTGGATTACATTTGCAGGAAATGTTGATTCTGGCACAAGGAACAATTAAATTTTGGTGGTGATCGAGGGGGGGGTGGACAGACAGATCTGCCTTTGCGGAGGTTGGCGCTCTCCAAGTGCTTTTCTAGTTTGTTTGTTGGTTAGTTAACAAGATAACTCTACAAGTTATGGACGGATTTGGATGAAATTTTCAGGAAATGTTGATGGGGGGTGGGGGGTACTGACAGACTGATCTGCCTTGGCGGAGGTCTGTGCCCTCCGAATGCTTTTCTAGTTTTCCATTTTTAGCTTATCGGCGACTGGCCGTAAGCTATTGTTGTCATGCGGCGTCCGTCACAAAAATTTCAATCGTCTTCTCCGAAAGTACAATTCCGATTGACTTCAAACTTTCTATACAGCTTCTTTATGATGATGTCAACAAAAGTTAGTGGAATTATTTGGATCTGGATCTGATTCTGGATTTGGTGCAGCTTTAAAAATTTCCCCATTATAACAGAAAGGAAGTGGATCGATGCAATAACTCAGTAAATATAAATGATATCCAGTGTAAATTTCTACAGTCCAGCCCTGATGGGGAGATGACCAAAACATAATGTCCACATGCTGATCAGGATCTTCTTCTGGATCCGGGAACTTACAGAAAATTTACCATGGGCTCTTATGGGGAAAAAAATTCAATCGACTTCTCCGAAACTCTAGTTGTGATTGACTTCAAACTTGTACGACTTTGAAAAATTTCCCCATTATAACTGATAGGAAGTGGATTGATCCAATAAATCAGTAAGTATCAATGATATCAAGTTGGAATTTGAATTTTTTACAGATCTGATTGGAATATGACCAAAACATGGGCTATTTCTGTAATAGAATAAATACACAGAACTGGGTAATAATAAATGGCATCTGGATACATTTCCCAAAGCTTTTAATTTGGCCGGTCAGCTACAGGGCCATTGGTCCTATTTTTACCTATGTGTTTGATATGAAACCTACCACTATTTTACTTTTATGGCGTTTCCCAAACAAAGTTCTCTCTTTTGTAACATTTCTTAGGTGATTTATCACCCTTTCTTATAACACTAGTGGGTTGACCTGTGGGGAACCACAGGTTCTAGATTGTCTGATACAGTTCATTCCTTTACTTTCTTGGTGCATTCTACTGGTATTTTCTGTTGAACAACCTCTCAGCTGGCATGTCTGTTTCTGCACGTCACATTTGACACCATGACAATGTGGCGCTATTGTTCATCTGTTGCTAGGTAACCCACTTCAATGGTGATTCTATGCATAGCAATGCGATTGGCCTTTGGGAGGCCATTGTATTACAAAGTTAGGACCAATATTTTGGGAGATATTACTATCAACTTGCCGTTTTTGCTAGTCTCTTCCTTAACCAAAAACACATAAGTATGACAAACTGCAACAGTCAGCTCTTTCTGGATATTTTGTGATGCCCAAGACACACACACACACACACACACACACACACACACACACACCACTTCCTTTTTAAATTAGTTTATCCTTTGTATTTCATGTTTTTTCAGTTAGTCATATTTTCCTGTATTTAATTCACTGATCATGTAGATCAGGGGTCTCAAACATGCGGCCCGGGGGCCAAATGCGGCCCGCCAAAGGTTCCAATCCGGCCCGTGGGATGAATTTGCCAGGTGCAAAAATTCCACAGTCTTGAATTGAATTAAGCAAAACATATCTAGCTTGAATCAAGGGAAAAAATCTTGAATTAAACCAAATAAAATCTCATATTTAGCAAAAAAAAAAAATCATGAATTAAGCAAAAAATGTTGAATTAACAACTTCAGTTTTTTTTCTTTGTTTTATTGCAAAAAAATAACATTAAATTATGAAAATATTTACATTTACAAACTATCCTGTATCAATTAAATGTGAATAACTTGAACAAATATGAACAACCTGAAATGTCTACAGAAAATTAAGCATGATTCTAACAGTTTTCTGCCTGTTCCTCAGTGTTTAGTGTCTTTGTAGATCTGATCCATAATGCACATGTAGACATGATAAGTTGAGGCAGAATATTGTTAAAATTGCACTTATTTTTTTTTTAAGAGATTTCAGTTTTTTCAGGTTATTCACATCTTTTTTTGTTTGGATAGTTTAGAAAAGTAAGTATTTTCAGAATTTAATGGGGTTTTTTTGCACTAAAACAAAGACAATAATTTGGAGTTGTCATTATTTATAGGCTATTATGTTATTATTTTACTGGTCTGGCCCACTGGAGATCAAATCAGGCTGAATGTGGCCCCTGAAAGAACATGAGTTTGAGAGCCCTGATGTAGATGTTCTTAAATGTTAAGAATGAATATAAATGTTATATCGAAACAATGAAAACTGATAAATGACAGTGGATGGAGACACCCCATGAGGATCCACAGGTTCTAGATGTGCTAGTTTTTATGCTGTTGTGTATTCATGCATGCTGTACCGCATTTGTCCAGCACTCACCGCCAAAGCATTCTTGGTAAAGCAACGTGATTGTAAGTCTATTGTGTTCCAAAATTACAAATATCTCCCAAAATATTGGTCCTATCAACTTGCCGTTTTCACTAGTCTGTTTCTTGGTGAAAAATACACAAGTGTGACAAATTACAGCAGTCAGCTCATTACAGATTTTGTGTGAATCCCTGGACACACACACACACACACACACACACACAAACAAAACTTGGCTTTCATAAAATAGATGTAAGTTGGAAGTCACTTTTGTTGGTTTTACTGTTGAATCAATATTATAGAAGATGACAAAGTTTCCATGGTAACTACGGAGCCTCTGAATGTCCAAATGGGTCATATCTGATGGCCATGAAAAGAAACTATATTTTACACCAATTATTTCCATGTATTGATAGAATTAGTAGCTCAACAGGTATGAGACATTTTACACCAGTAGATACTTTTGGTTCATGGCAGCTGTTTGGGTCTTTATGGGTTAAAGGATGCACTAGTTAGAAAAGTGACAATGACAGATACACACTGAAAGATAATGTGACATCTCTGGATAACACAGGTGTCAGTTATTCTGCTGATGACATTACAGGAGCAGACGAGTGTCCCAGTTACTAAATATGTGCTCAAAAGACAAAATGAAATACACTGAAAATTCTGGTTCAGCACAAATCATCAGATCCAATCTTTTTTTTTTTTTTTTTCCCCCCTCCCCACTTCAAAATTGGTACTTGATTTCAGTTTCATCTTCAGGCTCTTACAAACTGAGATTTCAACAAGTTCTTCCAAGCGAATTGCCAGCTCTGTATGAATCTCAACATGGGTACAACAAATTTACAATCTATGAACAAATCTATAGAAGTAGTGCATCATTGTGTAGTCATATTTTACATCTTATTTTATTCTACTTTAGTTAAATTCTTTTTTATACTTTTAGTACAATTTTATATTTTTTTTTCCCTTTTGCATTTCTATATTTGCTCTTATTCTTACATATTGTTTTTTTTTTGTTTCGATTGTTGCATTGTCTGGAGTGGCAGTCATATTCATTGTGTGTGTGCAATGAAATTAAGACTATTTTGATGCTGATTCTAATGTGTGCATAATGAACAAATGCAAAGATGAGACAATTCAGGGTGTACATGGTGGTTCAGGTCATTCACAGGGTTTTTTGTGAAAGGACAGTTCATTCATTCATTGGGATGGGAATCTATAAGAATTTAACAATTCCAATTCCATTATTGATATTGCTAATCGATCCGATTCCTTATCGATTCTCTTATCGATTCTCATTGGCTGAGGGAGTAAAAGAGTACAAATAGGTGTGTTTGCATTAACTGTCTTTTATATTTCCATCTCTGCACAGAAAACATTTACAGTACGTACAAATAATAACAGATGACGCAGGGCCTGATTTGGAGGGGGGGGTAACCGTTAAAGTGAAACTAAAGACTCTTTACTAATTCCTCTATTGCCGCATTTCTACTACATGGAACCGGTTCGACTCGGCCCGTCTCCCGTCGTTGTGCACCTCATTTCCTTTCCCCTACCTTCAGAAACTTGTATTTGAGGGGGTACGACGTTTGTTTCCCGCACTGGAACCGGAACTGGGCCTGGTGTTCACTCTGCCGCTACATTCACAAGCGTTGCTAAGTAGAGTATCAAATACGTGACATTCCTGTAAATGAGTCACATGCTGTGGACAAATGTTTGAACATATTTAGGGATTCCACACTTTTGAAGACATGGAAGCTTTGACAGTGTTCCAGTGGACCTGGTGTCGTCTGTTTAGACCGTTTCTGCCTCAACACCATG